>NC_057810.1:35743529-36043529 GCF_018294505.1 Triticum aestivum
TCATGGGCAAGTCCAGCGGTGCCAGTTTCCTTAGTAAACTCAAAGGAGGACTTACTCAGAGTGGACAAGCCCACAAGGTTCCCTCCCGACTATGCGAGGATGGCACCTCACAGGGAGGTGGAGGTGTCGGGGGAGGAGACCCTAGAGGAGGAGGGGGTGGGGGGAGAGCCCCTAGAGGACGAGGAGGTGGGGGGAGAGGCAACCGGGCCAAAAAACTCCGGGCCATGTCCGAAATAGGAGGGTATTCTTCGATGCCCTCCTATGCTGATGCAGCTTCTGAGTCTGAGGAGGAGGAGTATGTTCCTGATGTCGAGGAGGAGGAGGATGAGGAGGAGGAGGCCGAGGAGGAGGGTGAGGAGGAGGGCGAGGAGGGTGGAGGGGAGGTTGACCCCGAGTTGTGGGGTGACTTACCACCGGGTGCTCCGCAGGGGTGGCTGCGTGGTAATACTGGAGTACCTACACCACCTTCTATCGAGGCGCACAAGTGGCTCATTGAACCTGCGGGGACAGAGTATGTGCACCTCAATCATATTTTCAACACATGACAACATTTTTTTATTGTACACATGGCAACCCTTTGATTCTTTTGCAGTAACTGGATCCTTCGCGGAAAGGGCCGTAAACCGAACGGCCTTATCACTGTCCTGTTGAAGGAGTTTTGGCCTGGCCTATTCTGCCCGCGGCCAGACAGGGACCCGCAGCTGCGTGTTTTGGCTACAAGCTGGGCCCACTACAAGGCTTGCAGCAACGCGGAGTACGGGACGGCCGCTAAGACCGTGATCACCAAATTTTGGGTAAGTTCCCTTTTGAATCACTTGTGTTCAGTTTCGTTCATAGTTTATCATTGAATCACTCAACTCATGCCTTGTTTGCTTCTGGTTTATGCATGATTGCAGCAACTCTATAGAGTTCTTGACGAGCACAAGGCCAGAGCCGACGTGGTCTTACTTGCGTCTGCAAAGAAGAAAGCTCGTCAGTTGCAGTACGAGGTGCGTTGGGTTGCCGTCTCGCAGTACTACCACATCTACCTGCAACAAAAGATGACCAAAACTCAAGCACAGAAGCAAAAACTTACCATGAGCAGGGAGCAGTTCATGATGGTAACTATTACTGACTTTTCATTGTTTCAAGGAGTCAACTATATGTTTCGTGCTCACATGTCATGCTTCCAAAATTTGCATAAGTTGTTCCTCGTTGGTGCTATGGAAGGCATGATGGATAGGCGTGTTTGGTGGATAGGTGGGTCGGTGACGATCCAGAGTTTGCTGCCAAGAGCATCAAGGCCTGGGCTAACCGTGGAAAAGACGGGACACACGGCCAAGGAAACAGGAACCACTGGGGCTTCAAGGCCATGAAGGTATATCTATATGCATGATGCATTTTGGTTCTTCTTTACCGTCATGTTCTTATGTATGGCTAACTTCTGTTAACGTTGCAGGAGGACAAGTTGGAGAGGCCACTCACAGACATGGAGTCGTGGATGCTGGCACGCGAGCGGAGTGATCACAAGGAGGGCGAGAGCCAGTACTATGGCAACACCGAGCAACACCTGGAGTCTTACACTCAGAACTATCAGAAGTTGCATCCGGATGTTCCCGTTCCTGAGGTCGCCAAGTCTCAGATCGACGACATGGCGGTGGTGGCCATCCAGGGTAAGTCCCATGGCCGGTATCCGTGTTTCGATGGCTTGATCACTCCGTCGATCTCGTACACACGGCTGCGAGCTACCAACCCGAGCCCGTTAGAGAGTACGGGGCGTTCGCAGCCTCCCTTAGTCCGCCAATGTGTTGTAAGTACTTCCCCTTATCTTCTTTGTCTCTATCTTTCTTAGTTTATTTTCAGCACTGCCCACTTAGAAACAACCTCAATTTTGTAGGCATATCAGGCCTTTCTCGAGCATAGGCATATTGAGGTGAGGGAGTAGTTGCAACGAGTGAAGGCAAACGATGATTACAGCTGTCAAGTGATGGCGGTTAGTTTTGCCCTCTTAAACCAAGCTCCAATTTCACTTTCATTCCTTCTGACTTTCTAGTTTGCTTGTTTAACTAACATCCAAGCTATGTTGGCATCTTGGACTAACCGCACGGAGCCACCACAAGTTGGAACCCCACCACCACCTGCGGGAGACGCCCCACACATTCCCGCGTTCGAGGAATGGCTGGCACTAGGCGGTGATACTCCGGTTAGTACATTTGCCTAACTAAGGACAAACTAGTTCTTGTTCATTCAACACTATCATGTCATATTTACCGTTAGAATCTTCTTTCAAACATGTAGGGGACCGGTGGCTCGACTCCTGCTCCGTCGACCCTAGTCACTCCGATCTGGCAGAGTGATGGTGGTCGCGGTGGCGGTTTTGGCGGAGGTGGACTTGGCGGTGGCGGTTTTGGCGGAGGTGGAGTTGGTGGTGGTGGTGATTTTGGCGGAGGTGGACTTGGCGGAGGTGGACTCGGTGGTGGTGGTGGTTTTGGCGGAGGTGGACTCGGTGGTGGTGGTGGTTTTGGCGGAGGTGGACTCGGTGGTGCTTGATGTCGATGATGATTCCGTGTATGCGGCCGTTGTGCCATGCCTTTCATGTTTCAACTTTTATGATGTTTCATGTCTTGCACTACTCTTATGTTCGTGATCTTCCGCCGGTGATGATCTTTAGATGATGAACTTGACTATGTTTAAATGATGATGATGAACTGTCATATTTCATATTATTCTGCTTTGAAATGCTGTCAAATGAATTGAAAAAGAGAAAACAGCGGAAAAAAAACTATGCCTACGGCAAAGCCGTCGGCATATATACGCTCAGGAGCCACCAGGAGGTGCCACGTGGCAGAGCTATGCCTACGGCAAAGCTGTCGGCATAGATTCGGCTTTGCCATAGGCATAGCCCTGCCGCCAGGCCAAACTAGGGGGCGACATGTGGCAAAGGTATGCCGACGGCCGGCATACCTTTGCCACGTGTCTTCTCCTGAGCCGCCAGCGGTTTTGACGGCACCGTCCGTTGCCGTCAGACGAAAAACAACGCCAACGGCTAAACTATGACGACGGCTGCCCCACGGCCGTCGGCATACGCTCCTATGCCGACGGCTATACTACGCCGACGGTCTGACAAAACTACACTGACGTGATCTACACTGACGGGGCTATGCCGACGGCAGCTGTAGGCATAGATCTATGCTGACGGCATAGGACCTATGCCGACGGCCCTGGGCCGTAGGCATAGCCCGCGAGTCCGGTAGTGAACGAACGATCTCCACAGAATCGAGTGAGTCTTGGTTGCTTCTTGTTGCTTGTCTAAGACAGCTCTGCACTGCACGTCTGACCTACTCTTCCTCCTCGTCTCGACCGAGCTTTATATGTTGCGACGCCAACGCGGTGGGCGAGCTGAAGATGGATGGCCAGTGCGTAGACTAGTACCTACCGGTTCATGGATGACAATGGACCGGAAGATGCGAAAACAAATGATAACAGAGGCCAGGAAGACGGTTCCAGGTCAAACGGACGCCTGGTCAATAAACAAATGCCGCTGAGGCTGACGGCTCTCGGGTTTGCTTGTGAAAGTTGATCAGAAAGTTAGTTAAGCTCATTATTTTTGCGCTAGCGGAGTAGTATGCCGCTGTGGTTCTCAAGCCAAATTTATTCAGTTGATCAGATCGTCATGTCTGATGTAGTAGTACAAGAACATGGGAAGTTGGGAACCGTATGATTGTTCTCTTTTGCTTCAAGAAACCGGGCGCCAGAATAAAAATAACAGAAGTACAAAACAGAACACGTGTGAGCATCTTTAACAGCCGCACAAAAACTGCTGCGCCTACTAAAATTTGGATTTTTTGGGCGCTGGACAACTTCAGCAGAAGCTGTAAAATAGTGCACACGCAAAAAATGTTTGGGCACGCACTAAACAACACTATCACAAGCTATAAATTTAGGGGCCGGATTGCGCGCGTTTCGCAATTTGCACTTCGTGTTTTTTTGGCGTGCATTTTTTGGTATCTGCTAAACCATTGTTGGGTTCGGCGCGCTAAAAGTGTTACAGTGGCGTGCTCAAACTATTTTAGTGCACGAAACTTTTGTGCGCCTCTTGAGGATGCTCTAAGAGCATCTCCAACAGGCGCGTAACACGCGGCACACAATTTACGGGAGTTCCGCTCCAGCAGACGCGCTATATTTGCTCTTTTTTGTAGTACGATTTGATACACATATAGGCATAGATAGATTAAAACAAATAGATAGATAGATTAAACGATAAATAGTAGATAGGTAGATTAAACGATAGATAAAACAATGATACATACATAGTGCGTAGATAGTTCATATCCTCCTCCTACGATAGATAAAACGATAGATAAAAAACTACTCGTCGTCCTCCTCCGACTCGGACTCCACCTCGGTGATGTCCTCCTCCGACGTCACAATGAATGCGTCAAGGTACCGATCGTCTTCAGAGTCCCAGGATGACGCTGCTCCTAGCTCGATGTTGAACTGAGCGGCCGCCTTCCGCATACGCCTGTCCTCGCAATAGGTAGCTCGCTCCACCCTCCTCTCCTCCCTCTCTACTCTCCTTTCCGCAAAGAACTGCTGCTCATTGATGACGTCCTGCGGGAAGCGTTGGCACCACAGCGCCATGGCTTCCTCGTCCATCTTGGCAAGGCTGAGACAACGCTCCCGTCTCCGGTTCTCGCGACGATCCTCGTCGGTGAGAAGCCGCGGGGGAGGTGCCAGCTCCTGCACCATCTCCCACGTCGGCACCTCCGAGAAGTTCCTGTCCCGGCGGGATCGCCGGAGGCGCCACGCTGCCGCGTCGTACGCGCGGGCGGCCTCATGGGCGGTCTCGAAGGTGTCGAGGCTGAGGCGCACATTGCCAGACCGAATCTCGGCGGAGAAATCGCCGGACGGGCGCGCGCGTACACCGCAGTAGCCCGAAGCTCCCCCGCAGCGCGGCACCATGGTGGCGTGGTGGTGGCGCGTCAGCGGCGAGGCGAGAAAACAGCAGAGGGAACGATGAGAGTGTTGGAATTTTGCCTATTTGGGCCTAGCCCAATAGCAGTTTCAGAAATTCCTAATAAATCCTAGAGGCCCACGCAGCCCATTCGTGCAAGGCAAGAGGTGGAACTAAAAGTTTAGTCCCACCTTGCTAGTTTAGAGGGAGTTGGATCTCTTTATAATGGAGGCTCCTTCCCCACTTGTATGAGCATGAGAACAAGAGGGACATCCACGTGGGCTCCTCCTCCGCCGCCTGCCTTGCCACACCACGCGACGCCTCGCCTCGCCTCGTCACGATGTGTCGCGCCGCGGGTTGCGGGTTGCGGGAATGAGCCGATCCGATGTCTAATTTTTGCCACGCACTACGGGTATACGAAAGGTCACGTGGGAGCTGAAAAGTTTTTGCGGTAGTGGATAATGAATACGAACGACGCACCTCTTCGCGTGCTGCCTGTTCACTTCGTCTCCCTCCGTTGTTTAACCTCCCGGCGCAGCCTGTTCGCGTCCCTCTGCTGTGCCTATATAAGAGAGGTCGCTCCTCCCCCGAGAGGCACATCAGAAGGTCCTCTTCCTCTCGCCACATAATTCCAATCTCTGTGCTACTGCTGTCTTCCTCATCCCGGCTTCCGGCGTGCACCGCACGTCGGGACAGTAGGCCTCCGAGACCGCACCTTTTGAGTCCTGTACGGGAGAAGGGTGATAATGTTTTTGGGGAGCGCTCAGCACGACTACTGGCTGCTTCATCACGGACGATCCGGTCGCCGACGACTACTTCCCCGACGACGGCTTCTTCCCCGACGTCCACGACCTCCTCGACAACATGGCAGGCGAGGACACCGACCCCAAGTCCAGCGCTTCTGCTGCTGCTCTGCCGTACGTGTTCTTCTCCTTTCTGTTAGAAGTCCTCCTACGGTTCTTGGCTCTAGTTTCTGCCCTACGTATGTTAGGTTCTGTTTCGGATAAGCAACTTCATCTAGTGTCTGTTCTAGATGTGTTTACCTCAAGTTCATATATGCAGACGATGTTTACCTTCTCTTTGTCAGAATGCATGACTTGCTTTATATTTGCTATTTTAGTCATGCTTTATCTAGTATTTTTGTTAATAAAATCATTCGGTAAATTGCTCATATTTCCAACAATCCAAAAACCTTATAATAGGCAATTTACCCCGAGTGGTTTTGCTGCTTCCATGAGACCTCCTATGTTTGAGGGTATCCACTATAAGAGGTGGCGCGTGAGAGCAGTCTTTTGGTTTCAGACCATGAGCTGCTATGACGCCACTCTTGGCAAACCTGAAGGAGAGCAAGATGCCCAACAGGCACAAGCTTTTCAGAAAATGGATACCTTGTTTAAGGCTGCTCTCTTGAGTGTTCTTGGTGAGAACTTAGTTGATGCTTATGCGTCAATTGACAATGGAAAAGATATGTGGGACGCGCTCGAGGCCAAGTTTGGGGTCTCGGATGCCGGCACTGAGCTGTACATCATGGAGCAATTCTATGATTACAGGATGATTGAAGAGCGCTCCGTGGTTGAGCAGGCTCAGGAGATACAGTCATTTGCTAGAGAACTTGAGCACTTCAATTGCATGCTACCGGACAAGTTTGTTGCCGGGGGTATCATCACTAAGCTTCCTCCTTCATGGAGGAACTTTGCTACCTTACTAAAGCATAAGAGACAGGAGTTTTCCGTTACGGATCTCATTGGTACTCTTGATGTGGAAGAAAAGGTGAGAGCAAAGGACACACGTGCTCGAGGTATTGAGGGAGGATCTAGTGCCAATCTGGTATAGAAGAAAAACTTCCAGTCCCACATGTTCAAGAACAAGGGAAAGCTTGAAGGTAAAGCAAAGTTTGATGGGAAGAATAAGGCTGTGCAGCACACGAACTTCAAGAAGAAGAATGACAAGAAGAAAGGTGTCTGTCATGTGTGTGGAGATCCTGATCATTGGGCTCCTAGTTGCCCCAATCGCTATGACAAGCGTCATCCTGGGAAAGGCGACAAGACCGCTAATGTTGTCATTGGAGACACTGGCATGAAGGATGCTGGGTATGGTATATTTCCCACTATTCTTTCAGTATGCCATTCTCCTGATTGGTTGATTGACACGGGTGCTAATGTGCATGTATGCGGTGATATTTCCATGTTTTCGTCTTATCAGACCGCAGGGACTTCAACCGTCCTAATGGGCAACGGTTCAAGTGCTTCTGTTCATGGTGTTGGCACGGTAGATCGGAAGTTTACTTCGGGGAAGATCGTGCGGCTGAAGAACGTGCATTATGTCCCCTCCGTCAATAAAAATCTTGTTAGCGGATCTCTTCTGTGTAGAGATGGCTATAAGCTTGTCTTTGAGTCGAATAAATTTGTAATATCCAAGTATGGAACCTTTGTTGGTAAAGGCTATGAGTCAGGAGGCCTATTTCTTTTATCCTTATCAGACGTTTGCAATAAAGTTGTTAATCATATTTGCAACAATAGTGAATCAAATGTGTGGCATTCACGTCTTTGTCATGTTAATTTGGTTGCATGTCACGACTAGCGAAGTTGAACTTAATCCCTAGTTTCACCACTGTCAAGGGATCTAAGTGTCAAGTATGTGTGCAAGCTAAGCAACCTCGTAAGTCTCACGTGACTGCGGAGACGAGAAATCTTGCACCAATAGAACTTATACATTCAGATCTATGTGAAATGAATGGTGTTTTGACAAAAGGTGGAAAGAAATATTTCATGACGTTAATTGACGACTCCACTAGATACTGCCGTGTGTATCTTCTGAAATCTAAGGATGAGGCTTTGAACTTTTTCAAGATCTATAAAGCTGAAGTGGAAAACCAACTTGATCAAAAAATCAAGAGGCTTAGGTCCGACCGTGGTGGAGAGTATTTTTCCAATGAATTTGATGCTTTTTATGCGGAACATGGTATAATCCATGAGAGGACGCCTCCCTACTCACCTCAGTCAAATGGGGTGGCCGAAAGGAAGAACCGTACTCTAATTGATTTGGTTAACGCCATGTTAGACACATCGGGTCTCTCCAAGGCATGGTGTGGGGAGGCGATATTGACTGCATGTCATGTCCTAAACCGAGTTCCCACAAAGAACAAAGAGATAACTCCATTCGAGGAATGGGAGAAGAATAGTTTAAAGCTCTCCTATCTACGAACCTGGGGTTGTTTGGCGAAAGTCAATGTGCCAATTCCAAAGAAGAGGAAGCTGGGACCAAAAGCTGTAGATTGTGTTTTCCTGGGATATGCTTTTCATAGCATTGGCTATAGATTCTTGGTTGTAAAATCTGAGGTACCTGACATGCATGTCGGTACGATCATGGAGTCGAATGATGCGACTTTCTTTGAAGATATCTTTCCCATGAAGGATATGGCTACCTCATCTAATCAAGAGATGCCTAGTTCATCGAATCAAGAACCAGTTATAATTACCGAACCTGCCATTTCGATGGAACACTTTGAAAGTCCTGTGGAGGAAAACAATGAAGTTCCTACTAGGAGCAAGAGACAGAGGACTGCAAAGTCCTTTGGTGATGATTTTCTTGTGTATATCATAGATGACACTCCCAGTTCTTTTTCGGAGGCCTATGCATCAGAAGATGCTAACTACTGGAAGGAAGCGGTTCGTAGCGAGATGGATTCCATCTTGGCGAATGAAACTTGGGAGATAACTGATCGTCCTTATGGGTGCAAACCTATAGGATGCAAATGGGTATTCAAGAAAGCTTAGGCCTGATGGTACTATTGAAAAGTACAAGGCTTGGCTCATGGCAAAGGGTTATACCCAAAAGGAAGGTGAAGACTTCTTTGATACTTACTCACCTGTGGCTCGACTGACCACTATTCGAGTTCTACTTTCACTAGCTGCCTCACATGATCTTCTCATTCATCAAATGAATGTTAAGACTGCTTTCCTAAATGGAGAGTTGGATGAGGAAATTTATATGGAACAACCAGATGTGTTTGTAGTAGATGGTCAAGAAGTGAAAGTGTGCAAGTTGTTGAAGTCTTTGTATGGACTCAAGCAAGCACCCAAACAGTGACATGAGAAGTTCGAAAGAACTCTAACAGCTGCAAGCTTTGTTGTGAAAGAAGCTGACAAATGTGTGTACTATCACCATGGTGGGGGCGAGGGAGTTATGCTTTGCTTGTATGTTGATGACATACTGATTTTTGGAACAAATCTGAATGTTATTAAGGAGGTCAAGGATTTCCTATCTCACTGTTTTGAGATGAAGGATTTAGGAGTGGCTGATGTCATTCTGAACATCAAGTTGTTGAGAGATGATGATGGTGGGATTACATTACTTCAATCTCACTATGTGGAAAAGATCTTGAGTCGCTTTGGCTATAGTGACTGCAAGCCCTCTCCAACACCATATGATGCTAGCGTGCTGCTTCAAAAGAATCGAAGAATTGCTAGAGATCAATTGAAGTATTCTCCGATTATAGGCTCGCTTATGTACTTAGCAAGTGCTACAAGAGCTGACATCTCTTTTGCTGTTAGCAAACTGAGTCGGTTTGTTTCAAAACCAGGAGATGTGCATTGGAAAGCTCTAGAGAGAGTTTTGCATTATTTCAAGTGATCGGTGGAAATGTGGATCTAGATCTCCTCTCTCTTTTCCCTCAAAAACTAGCAAGAATCTATGGAGGGATTGAGAGTTAGCAAGCTCGAAGAGGGTCAACAATGGGGGAAGAACACGAGATCAAAGGATAAGGTTCAATGGGGAAGAAGACCCCTTTTTATAGGTGGGGAAAAATCCAACCGTTATGCTCACAACCCGCACAGAGAGGTACTACCGCTAGGGCGGTAGTACCCCTTTGAAAAACAACAGCGAGGAGGCAAAAGGCCAGTAGAACCGCCGGGGCGGTACTACCGTTCGTCCTCACGGTACTATCGCTCGACCTCACGGTACTACTGCAAATGGTAGCGGTACTACTGCTTGCGAGCGGTACTAAAAAAATACTTCAGTGCCTACCTCCGCTGAGCAAAACACGAGATTTTGGTCCGGAGCGGTACTACCGCTCAGGAGCCGCAGTAGTATAGCTCTGGAACAGTACTACCGCTTAGGAGCCGCCGTAGTACCACTCTAGAGCGGTAGTAAAAATTTACATCCGCTCTAGTCGCTGTAGTGCCGCTGCAGCCTTTACCAAAACAGCCATAACTTTTGTAACGGACTCTGAATTCAACGAAACCAAGTTTGTTGGAAAGCTAACAACATGGCCTAACACAATCTTAATAGAAATATCAATAAGAAGCAAATTATAAAAGTCCCATAAGAAAATGGTGAGAACCCTTCCTCGGATAAGACCGGCAAAACCTCCAACACCGAAAAATCAAAGAAGACGCATGCGAACTCCGTTTTCGGTGAACTCAAGATTCTCATCAAGATGACCATAAGCTATAAGACTCGCAAAGATAACCAAACAAGAACCAAGAAACATGATGCAAGGATGCAATGGTTTGAGCTCTCTACTAACGATACGATCAAGCTACCAACTTGAGAGCCCCCCTTGATAGTACGACAAACGATCCTATAACCCGGTCTCCCAACTACCACCATGAGACCGGTAAAATAGAAAACCTATCAAGGGCAAACCTTTGCCTTGCACATGGACCACCTTTCTTGATTGCGTTGGCTCGATGAAGACTAGATGATTGCTCCCTCATAGTCCACTATGAGTGAGCCACTCTTCGGCACATCTTCACAAGTCCATTAACGCCACAATGGATGGCAAGATTCAAGCACTTGATCTCTTCATGATGCTCCACTTGAACTTGCACACGGCAATCTTGATGACGATCACCACTTGATGTCATCCTTTTCATGGGTTGTATGATATCTTCCTCTTGACGCAAGCCCATGGACACATACCTAACCCCACATAAAACTCTCACATAGACCATGGGTTAGTACACAAAGTGCAATAGACAATGCTTACCATACCATGGGATCACTTGATCCCTCTCGGTACATCTTCTATGCTTTGTGAGTTGATCAACTTGATGCACTCTTGACTTAGTCTTGATCAACCTTGAATCTTTCCAACTCTCTTCATTTGGATGATGTCTTGAAGTTAAACATGAATGATCACACAACCTTCTTATTCAAGACATGCTTGCAATAAGCTCAACACTCACATGACCAATCTTTGGATAATTCCTTAATAGCACCTTGGTCAACTCATAAACTCCTTGAAACCAACACATGGACTTCAAGAAAAGCCTAAGGACAAACCCTTCAAATATAACTCAAGGCAACCATTAGTCAATAGAGATTCTCATTAATTACCAAAACCAAACATGGGGGCACCGCATGTTCTTTCAATCTCCCCCATTTTGGTAATTGATGACAATCACTTTCAAGAGAGTTTATATAAGGAATAATACATCACCATACCATGCAACAATAATGTATGCGCATGAGATGCACAAGCTTAGGAACAAAACCAAAGCAATAAGAGAGGATACAACTCTCTAAACTTCCTCAAACAACACTCTGAAACTTCTCCCCCATTGTTATCGATTGCCAAAATGGGCGAAAAGCTTAGAAGGCCACATATCCAACGGTAAATTCTTGGAGGAACACAAACTATATTGAGGCACAAAGATTGCAAAAGAAGGTATGCCACAAAGACATAACAAGGAGAGACACAAGAAATCAAAAGATACCAATTGAAGCAAGCTATAAAAAGATATCAATTGAACCAACTAGACCAAAGATCCTACGAGCCACAAGAAAAGGATATTATGATATGAGCGAAGGAGTGTTCTAAAGAAACTAGAGAAGCTCCCCATGATTTGTGCACACATAAGAATTTTTGTATTTGAATACAAAGTGCACAAAATAGGATCATGCTCCCCCAAAATCAATAGAAACTTACAACAAGTGCAAGTGGACATGTAGGAAACAAAGCCTAGCACTTGAAACAAACAAATGGTTGAGTAACATGTAAAAGAGGCAGCTTAAGAATAGGCTCAACCAAAACCGATGTGTGTGAGTCATGGCAAAGCACTTGAGAAGACTAATATACGGATGAGCATTAAGCATCAACATAGTCTTGGATAGTGGAGATACAAGGTGCATGACATTTCCTCCCCAACACACACCAAGCAAAAGGGTTCACAAGCACACTAAATATGCAAAAAGAAAAACCGTTGTGACAACCCATGGTGAAGATAGAAAGCGAAAGCCTCATCAAGACGAGGGATACCAATTAAGATGGCAGCCTCGTCAAGACAAGCATGAGGAAAATAATCTTCACCACAGAAGAGTGCATCAAGATGCAACGAGATAAGACATGCACTCAAAGCAAAAGCTTTCACGGAGCCACCAAAGAAATAACATAAGAAACAAAAGGTGGACGTGAAAGAAAGGATATCATCAAGATATGCAAATTCTCTCAAGTGTATAAGATTCTAGGTAGACAAAATCATGATGATATATATCTACAAAGAAGGATGTACACCCGAAATAGTTACAACACGAAGGAACAAGATATCCAAAAGGAAGTCATAAATATTACCAATAAGATATTTGCTTGAAGGCATAGCATATGGCTAGATATGGTCTTATTGTGTATAAATGAGTTCCAACCACACGAGCATCATAGACATCACAACTAGCAACAAGAGATCATTGTTGAGATGCAATGAGAAAGGAAACAAATATCACAAGAAAGAATGAAATACATGCCATGATACAACCTACACAAGGTTGATGCAATAAATGTGTGCATGAAGTAGATGAAGATACTTGTTACTGAGATACCATTGGAAGGATGTAGTAGATACCATTTGAAGGTAGATAGTAGTTCATTGATCATCCTAGCTTGACTCCAATAAGCACATGGTGACAACACCTTCCTTGTGAGTGAGACGAATATCCAATGCATCTCCAATTGTTCCTAGAACAACAACACAAACAAAATGGTACCCAAACTCATTGGGACCAAAGAGTTAGAGACCCAACAATACATAGGACAAACTCCACATAACTATGTGCATATAGATATGAAAACAAATTTCATGCACATCTCATCCAATTTGAGACTTGGTGGAGTTTCCCCTATAAATTGGGTCAAAGAAAGAAAGCATGCCAAAGAAACTACATGAAGTAAATATGCATGCTCAAGACTTTCAAGAACTGACACCAATTGACAAAGAAAAACCAAGAGAAGAAAAGATACCAAATGAATAAATCATTACCTGGAGGATATCCACAATAGATATCCATGATACACACTAATTAAAAGATGTCAAACTCCCAACGAGAGGATGGTTCCAAACCAACCAAGCTCTCAACAAAGTTTCATGATGGCGCAAAGTACCAAAAAGAAAGCGGCTTGCCTTCCACCAACACACACTTGATAAGGATCACAAGAAGAGTGTTCTAGAGAAAATAGGATAGCTCCCCCACGAGATGTGCATTATAGAGAATTTGCATTTGAATACAAAATGCATAAGGTGGGATCACCACTTTCACTATATCTAGAAAACACTAGACAAGAACAAGAAAACAAGATCCACAAGTGGTATGGAAGACAAGGGAGTTGACACAAACCTTGGCAAGAGATAAGGCAAATAAAGACAACAACCAATGTAAAGATGATCAATAAATTCTACCACACATAAGTGACTACCAATTGTCAAAAGACAAGAAGTATTTGGAAATAATTCCCGGTGGTAGGAAGCAAGGTTGTCCAACATCATCTTCACACCAGACACACAAGCAAATTTGCAACTTGTAGTGCTAACATGCCACCTAGGAACAAGATAATTTACAATATCAATTCTAGGTGACAATATCTCAAATGTACACATTTTCTAGGCTAGTAATATACACATAGCATATTACTGCCCCATAGTGTGATACCAATTAAAGATAAACAAGGGGCAAATAAAGGATCCAACAAGAGATAATTAATGGACTATTTAGAATTTGAATTTCTCATGAGAAGACATACCACGTAGCGACTAGATAATCTTATAATATCAATACTAGATGGTATTGCTCATGTACACACAATTATAGGATTGTGAGGTGTACAAACCACATCACTCCCCCATAATGGGATATTCCATTAATCTCTCACAAGATCCAACTAGGATACAAACAAGAAGCATAAAGGCTCAACGCACAACACACACGTACATGATGTGAAACCTAACACACACATACTTGATTGCTCAAGATAAGCAAGTTGGGAACACAACATATACAAATACATGCAAGGAACAAAACCAAAACATGCAAAGGGGCAAGTAACTTTCAATGTAAACAATTTAAGTACAAGTTACCGCAAGGAGGCACATTGGATATAAGATAGAAACTTGACAACCCAATTGACTTGGCTTGAGACAACAAGAATGATGAAGTCCCCTTAATTCTTCATAATGTAGCCAAGTCTCCAATGACCTCCAACAACACTTATTGATCAAGTTTGAGCTTGTTGGTCCCCAACCAAGTTGGGTCCTAAGAGGTTAGTCACAATAGGCTTGGCTACCCAAATGGTTCTTTTCTTGACACCACTTTGAGTACCAACAAACATGGAAAACACATTGCCAACCTTATCCTTCCCAAGAGAATAGATATCATCAATAATAATTGGGTTGGATAAGTTACCACTAGTGCATGAAGAAGCGACGTGACCTTTCTCACGACATAAGTAGCAACGTCTACTCTTCACTTTCTTATCACTTGATTCCTCAACAAGAGAAACATTAACTTGAGTCTTCTTGGGAAGTGGCCTTTCTTCAACTTGAGGTTGAGCGTGAGATTGAACTTGTGGCCTCTTCCCTTGTTGCTTGTCACTAATGGCCTTCTTCTTCAATTGGCAAGATCTCACATGATGCCCTTTAATTTTGCACTTGAAGAAAACAATCTTGGACGAATTCTTGACTTGTTCTTGGCCCTTCTTCTTGTTCAACATGGACTTCTTCTTATTGTTGGAGTTGATTCCAAGTCCACCTTTTTCATTGGGGGATTTTTGCACACTCAAGATATTGTTGAGTGTGGATTTCCCTTCATGACTCGTTTCCAAGTCTTTCTTCAAAGAAGTGACTTGGGCCTTGAGCTCTTTGATTTCCTCTACATGGTTAGTCTCAACACAAGTACTAGAGGAAGTATAAGCTTCATCATTAGAGCAACAAGGCAAGGAAAGCAATTCATCACAAGATGTACCAATGTTATGCATAGACGAATTACGAGGACTAGCACAAGGCAATATATCATTTTGACTAAAAGTAGTGCTAATGTCCACATGAGGCTCACTAGATGTTACCTTAGCAATCATAACCTCATGAGCTATTTTTAGCACATTATGGGATACAATAAGATCATCATGAGAGCTAGAAAGCTTTTCACGACTTTCTTCCAATTTCCCATACTTGCTAGATAGCAACTCAAGTTGAGCCCTTAGCTCAACATTCTCCTTTAAAATGGATGCTTCACAAGAAATAGAGTTAGTAGCACAAGCATCATCATTAACAACATGAGGAGAATGCAACTTGGCAAGCTCTTTTAAATAATAAGCTTCAAGTTGAGCATGAGACTCAGTGAGTTTGATGAGCTCACCCTTGATGACCCTTGAGCCATTTTCGAGGTGCTCAAAATCCTCAAGGAGTCTAGCATGAGCAATTTCAAGCTTAGCATTTTTAGTTTCAAAAAAATTGGCCACCTCAAGAGCTCTATCATTAGATTCCTTCACTCTAGATAATTCTAGAGAAAAAGTCTCCTCAAGATATTCCTTGGTGGTTTGTTCAAGTTCAAGAGCTTGAGAGAGGTCTGCAATCTCATTAGCGTAATCAAGCTCATGGCCTTCCATTTTATCAATGGTGACCTCATGCTCCTCAAGACGATATTCCAACTAATCAATATATTTCTTGCTCTCGATAGCAATCGACATGATTTCCATGAAGTTGGAACGAGCAATTTTATTCTTAAGAAGAGCTTTAAAAATCATTTCCCCCTTAACTTTTAAGGAGGCAACATCATCATTCTCTTCATCATAATCGACATCATCATCACTCTTGCCATCATCAATATCATCACAAGATATATTGGGATTCAAAGTGGGAGATACCTTTGAAGCCTTGGCCATAAGGAAAAAAGCAATAGATGATGATGTAGGATCCCTTGAAGCACCATTCAAGACCACATCTTGTTCCATGGAGTGTTGGGTTTACTCTACATCGTTAGCACAACAACTCGAGGAAATACATGCATTTTTATCATGGCAACAAGATATAGCAAGCATATCATCATGAGATTTAGTCAAGCAATTTCTACATGATATGCAAGAACTATCGACACAAGCATGTGAAACATTTGGAGTGCTCGAAGTGCTAAAGTCCAAAAAAGAAGCATTGCAATAAGAAAGTGATGAAGGATTATCAATAATAAGCCCACTATCATCATTGCAATGAACACCACTACTCACCATGTCATTACCTTGTGGCAAACCACATGTAGGTGAAGTAGAAGAAGTTGAGAACGCAACACGGCCGGAGGTGGAGGGAGAACGATCATCCTTACAAATCTTGGACACACCATATTTATCTTGAAGCTTTGTCCACAACTCATGAGCATCCCGGAACGGCATGAGTTCAAATATAACTACATTGCTCAAAGCATCGAAAATCACATTAGAAGCTTGGGCCTTGAGATAAGAGTTTTTCTCATCCTCTAAAGATAAACTTTGGGGATCCTTTGGAGGAGAAAAACTCATATCTACAATTCGCTCTAAATTTGGGTCCATGACCATAAAGAGATTAAGCATGCGAATTACCCAAACATCAAAATTTGTGCCATCGAAACTAAGAGTCTCAGAGAATCCTAATCCCCTAGTCAACATCTTTACTCTTTGGGCGGTTAAGCCTAACAAAGAGAGACAAGGCTCTGATACCAATTGAAGTTCGTGGATGTCGCCTAGAGGAGGGGGGGTGAATAGGCGCTTTAAAATAATTACGGTTTAGACTTGAACAAATGTGTAATAAACCTAGCAGTTAATTTTTCAAGCACAAAACCTACAACAACTAGGCTCACCTATGTGCACCAACAACTTATGCTAAGCAAGAAAATATACTAGGTGATAGCAAGATATATGACAAGAAACATTATGGCTATCACAAAGTAAAGTGCATAAGTAAAGGGCTAGGGTAAAAGATAAATGAAGCACACGGAGACAACGAGGTATCCCGAAGTTCATACCCTTGCGGATGCTAATCTCTGTTTAGAGCGGTGTGGAGGCATAATGCTCCCCAAGAAGCCATTAGGGCCACCATAATCTCCTCACGCCCCCGCACAATGCTAGATGTCGTGATTCCACTAAGGGATCCTTGAGGGCGGTCACCGATACCCGTCAGATTGCTCGGGGCGATCTCCACAGCCTAATTAGAAACCCCGACGCTTGCCCAGAGCTTTACACCACAATGATTGAGCTCCGAACAACACCAACCGTCTAGGGCGCCAAGGCACCCAAGAGGAACAAGCTCTAGGGTGTCCAAACACCCACGAGTAACAAGCTCAAGGGTACCAAGCACCCCCTGAGTAATAAGCTTCTCAACTTGTAACTTCCACGTATCACATGGCAACCGATGCACCAAATGCAATGGCAAGGGCACACAGAGTGCCCAAATCCTTCTCTCTCAAATCCCACCAAAGCAACTAATGCTAGGGAGGAAGATGAGAGGAAGAACAAGAAGGAGAACACCAAGAACTCCAAGATCTAGATCCAATGGGTTCCCCTCACATAGAGGAGAAAGTGATTGGTGGAAATGTGCATCCAGATCTCCTCTCTCTTTTCCCTCAAAAAGTAGCAAGAATCCATGGAGGGATTGAGATATAGAAAGCTCGAAGAGGGTCAACAATGGGGAAGAATACGAGCTCAAAGGATAAGGTTCAATGGGGAAGAAGACCCCCTTTTATAGGTGGGGAAAATCCAACCGTTATACTCACAGCCCGCACAGAGCGGTACTACCGCTCCAAGGAGCGGTACTACTGCTAGGGCGGTAGTACCCCTTTGAAAAACAACAGCGAGGAAGCAAAAGGCCAATAGAACCGCCGGAGCGGTACTACCGCTCGACCTCACGGTACTACCGCAAATGGTAGCGGTACTACTGCTTGCGAACGGTACTAAAAAAATACTTCCGTGCCTACCTCCGCTGAGCAAAACACGAGATTTTGGTCCGAAGCGGTACTACCGCTCAGGAGCCGCAGTAGTACAGCTCTGGAGCGGTAGTACCGCTCAGGAGCCACGGTAGTACCGCTCTGGAGCGGTAGTAAAAATTTACATCCGCTCTAGTCGCGGTAGTACCGCTGCAGCCTTTACCAAAACAGCCACAACTTTTGTAAATGGACTCCGAATTCAACGAAACCAAGTTTGTTGGAAAGCTAACGACATGAGATAACACAATCTTGATAGAAATATCAATAAGAAGCAAATGAGAAAAGTCCCATAAGAAAATGGTGAGAACCCTTCCTCGGATAAGACCGGTAAAACCTCCAACACCGAAAAAATCATAGAAGACGCATGCGAACTCCGTTTTCGATGAACTCAAGCTTGTCATCAAGATGACCATAAGATCTAAGACTCACAAAGAGAACCAAAAAATAACCAAGAAACATGATGCAAGGATGCTATGGTTTGAGCTCTCTACTAACGATACGATCAAGCTACCAACTTGAGAGCCCCCCCCTGAAGGAAATATGCCCTAGAGGCAATAATAAAGTTATTATTTATTTCCTTATTTCATGATAAATATTTATTATTCATGCTATAATTGTATTAACCGGAAACATAATACATGTGTGAATACATAGACAAACAGAGTGTCACTAGTATGCCTCTACTTTACTAGCTCGTTAATCAAAGATGGTTATGTTTCCTAACCATGGACAAAGAGTTGTTATTTGATTAACGAGGTCACATCATTAGTCGAATGATCTGATTGACATGACCCATTCCATTAGCTTAGCACACGATCGTTTAGTATGTTGCTATTGCTTTCTTCATGACTTATACATGTTCCTATGACTATGAGATTATGCAACTCCCGTTTGCCGGAGGAACACTTTGGGTGCTACCAAACGTCACAACATAACTGGGTGATTATAAAGGAGAATTACAGGTGTCTTCAAAGGTAGATGTTGGGTTGGCGTATTTCGAGATTAGGATTTGTCACTCCGATTGTCGGAGAGGTATCTCTGGGCCCTCTCGGTAATACCCATCACATAAGCCTTGCAAGCATTACAACTAATATGTTAGTTGTGAGATGATGTATTACGGAACGAGTAAAGAGACTTGCCGGTAACGAGATTGAACTAGGTATTGGATACCGATGATCGAATCTCGGGCAAGTAACATACCGATGACAAAGGGAACAACGTATGTTGTTATGCGATCTGACCGATAAAGATCTTCGTAGAATAGGTAGGAGCCAATATGGGCATCCGGGTCCCGCTATTGGTTATTGACCGGAGACGTGTCTCGGTCATGTCTACATTGTTCTCGAACCCGTAGGGTCCGCACGCTTAAGGTTTCGATGACAGTTATATTATGAGTTTATGAGTTTTGATGTACCGAAGGAGTTGGAGTCCCGGATGAGATCGGGGACATGACGAGGAGTCTCGAAATGGTCGAGACGTAAAGATCGATATATTGGACGACTATATTCGGACATCGGAAAGGTTCCGAATGATTCGGGTATTTTTCGGAGTACCGGGTAGTTATGGGAGAAGTAATGGGCCTTGATGGGCTTTAGTGGGAAGAGGAAAAAGGCTGCTGCGCCCCCCCTCCCCTTTGGTACGAATTGGACTAGGGAAAAGGGGGCCGGCCACCTCTCCTTCTCCTCCTATTCCTTCTCCCTTCCTCCCCTCTTGGTGGACTCCTACTAGGACTTGGAGTCCTAGTAGGACTCCCTATCCTGGCCGCACCTTTGCCTTGGCCGGCCTCCTCCTCCTCCATCCTTTATATACAGGGGTAGGGGGCACCTCTAGACACAAGTTGATCCACGTGATCTATTCCTTAGCCGTGTGCAGTGCCCCCTGCCACCATATACCTCGATAATACTGTAGCCGAGTTTAGGCGAAGCCCTACTGCTGTAGTACATCAAGATCGTCACCACGCCGTCGTGCTGACGGAACTCTTCCCCGACACTTTGCTGGATCGGAGTCCGGGGATCGTCATCGAGCTGAATGTGTGCTCGAACTCGGAGGTGTCGTAGTTTCGGTGCTTGATCGGTTGGATCGTGAAGACGTACGACTACTTCCTCTACGTCGTGTCATCGCTTCCGCAGTCGGTCTGCGTTGGGTACGTAGACAACACTCTCCCCCTCGTTGCTATGCATCACATGATCTTGCATGTGCGTAGGAAATTTTTTGAAATTACTACAAAACCCAACAGTGGCATCCGAGCCTAGGTTATTTATGTTGATGTTATATGCACGAGTAGAACACAAGTGAGTTGTGGGCGATACAAGTCATACTGCTTACCATCATGTCATACTTTGGTTCGGCGGTATTGTTGGACGAGACGACCCGGACCAACCTTACGCGTACGCTTACGCGAGACCGGTTCCCTCGACGTGCTTTGCACATAGATGGCTTGCGGGCGACTGTCTCTCCAACTTTAGTTGAACCGAGTGTGGCTACGGCCGGTCCTTGCGAAGGTTAAAACGGAGTCTATTTGACAAACTATCGTTGTGGTTTTGATGCATAGGTGAGATTGGTTCTTACTTAAGCCCGTAGCAGCCACGTAAAACATGCAACAACAAAGTAGAGGACGTCTAACTTGTTTTGGCAGGGCATGTTGTGATGTGATATGGTCAAGGCATGATGCTGAATTTTATTGTATGAGATGATCATGTTTTGTAACCAAGTTATCGGCAACTGGTAGGAGCCATATGGTTGTCGCTTTATTGTATGCAATGCAATCGCGATATAATGCTTTACTTTATTACTAAACGGTAGTGATAGTCGTGGAAGCATAAGATTGGCGAGACGACAACGATGCTACGATGGAGATCAAGGTGTCACGCCGGTGACGATGGTGATCATGACGGTGCTTCGGAGATGGAGATCACAAGCACAAGATGATGATGGCCATATCATATCACTTATATTGATTGCATGTGATGTTTATCTTTTTATGCATCTTATCTTGCTTTGATTGACGGTAGCATTATAAGATGATCTCTCACTAAATTATCAAGAAGTGTTCTCCCTGAGTATGCACCGTTGCGAAAGTTCTTCGTGCTGAGACACCACGTGATGATCGGGTGTGATAGGCTCTACGTTCAAATACAACGGGTGCAAAACAGTTGCGCACGCGGAATACTCAGGTTATACTTGACGAGCCAAGCATATACATATATGGCCTCGGAACACGGAGACCGAAAGCTCGAGCGTGAATCATATAGTAGATATAATCAACATAATGATGTTCACCGATGAAACTACTCCATCTCACGTGATGATCGGACATGGTTTAGTTGATTTGGATCACGTGATCACTTAGAGGATTAGAGGGATGTCTATCTAAGTGAGAGTTCTTAAGTAATATGATTAATTGAACTTTAATTTATCATGAACTTAGTCCTGGTAGTATTAGCATATCTATGTTGTAGATCAATAGCTCGCGTTGTTGCTTTCATATGTTTATTCTGATATGTCCCTAGAGAAAATTGTGTTGAAAGATGTTAGTAGCAAAGATGCGGATTGGATCCGTGATCTGAGGTTTATCCTCATTGCTGCACAGAAGAATTATGTCCTTGATGCACCGCTAGGTGACGGACCTATTGCAGGAGCAGATACAGACGTTATGAACGTTTGGCTAGCTCAATATGATGACTACTTGATAGTTTAAGTGCACCATGCTTAACGGCTTAGAATCGGGACTTCAAAGACGTTTTGAACGTCATGGACCATATGAGATGTTCCAGGAGTTGAAGCTAATATTTCAAGCAAATACCCGAGTTGAGAGATATGAAGTCTCCAACAAATTCTATAGCTAAAAGATGGAGGAGAATCGCTCAACTAGTGAGCATGTGCTCAGATTGTCTGGGTACTACAATCGCTTGAATCAAGTGGGAGTTAATCTTCCAGATAAGGTAGTGATTGACAGAATTCTCTAGTCACCATCACCAAGTTAGTAGAACTTCGTGATGAACTATGATATGCAAGGGATAACGGAAACGATTCCCAAGCTCTCCGTAATGCGGAAATTGACGAAGGTAGAAATCGAGAAAAACATCAAGTGTTGATGGTAGACAAGACCACTAGTTTCAAGAAAAGGGCAAAGGGAAGAAGGGGAACTTCAAGAAGAACAGCAAGCAAGTTGCTGCTCAAGTGAAGAAGCCCAAGTCTGGTCCTAAGCCTGAGACTAAGTGTTTCTACTGCAAAGGGACTGGTCACTGGAAGCGGAACTACCCCAAGTGATTGGCAGATAATAAGGATGGCAAAGTGAACATAAGTATATTTGATATACATGTTATTGATGTGTACTTTACTAGTGTTTATAGCAACCCCTCAGTATTTGATACTAGTTCAGTTGCTAAGATTAGTAACTCGAAACGGGAGGTGCAGAATAAACAGAGACTAGTTTAGGGTGAAGTGACAATGTGTGTTGGAAGTGGTTCCAAGATTGATATGATCATCATCGCACACTCCCTAAACTTTTGGGATTAGTGTTGAACCTGAATAAGTGTTATTTGGTGTTTGCGTTGAGCATGAATATGATTTGATCATGTTTATTGTAATACGGTTATTCATTTAAGTAAGAGAATAAATTGTTGTTCTGTTTACATGAATAAAACCTTATATGGTTACACACCCAATGAAAATAGTTCGTTGGATCTCGATCGTAGTGATACACATAATCATAATATTGAAACCAAAAGATGCAAAGTTAATAATGATAGTGCAACTTATTTGTAGCACTGCCGTTTAGGTCATATTGGTGTAAAGCGCATGAAGAAATTCCATGCTGATGGGATTTTGGAATCACTTGATTATGAATCACTTGATGCTTGCGAACCATGCCTTTTGGGCAAGATGACTAAAACGCCGTTCTCTGAAACAATGCAGCAAGCAACAGATTTATTGGAGATCATACATACTGATGTATGTGGTCCGGTGAATATTAAGGCTTGCAGCAGGTATCATTATTTTTTGACCTTCACAGATGATTTGAGCAGATATGGGGATATCTACTTGATGAAACATAAGTCTGAAACATTTGAACAGTTCAAAGAATTTCAGAGTGAAGCGGAAAATCATCGTGACAAGAAAATAAAAGTTTCTATGATATGATCGCAGAGGTAAAATATTTGAGTTACGAGTTTGGTCTTCAATTAAAACAATGTGGAATAGTTTCACAAACTCATGCCACATGGAACACCACAGCATAATGGTGTGTCCGAACGTCATAACCGTACTTTATTAGATATGGTGCGATCTATGATGTCTCTTACTGATCTACCACTATCGTTTTTGGAAGTTATGCATTAGAGACAGCTGCATTCACGTTAAATAGGGCACCATCTAAATCCGTTGAGACGACACCGTGTGAACTATGGTTTGGCAAGAAACCTAAGCTATCGTTTCTTAAATTTGGGATTGCCATGCTTATATGAAAAAGTTTCATCCTGATAAGCTCAAACTCAAATCGGAGAAGTGCGTCTTCATAGGATATCCAAAGGAAACTATTGGATACACCTTATATCACAGATCCGAAGGCAAGACTTTTGTAGGTAAATTCGGAAACTTTCTGGAGAAGGAGTTTCTCTCGAAAGAAGTGAGTGGGAGGAAAGTAAAACTTGACGAGGTAACTGTACCTGCTCCCTTATTGGAAAGTAGTACATCACAGAAAATTGTTTCTGTGACACCTACACCAGTTAGTGAGGAAGCTAATGATGATGATCATGAAACTTCAGAACAAGATACTACTGAACCTCGTAGATCAACCAGAGTAAGATCCGCGCCAGAGTGGTACGATAATCCTTTTTTGGAAGTCATGCTACTAGATCATGATGAACCTACGAACTATGAAGAAGCGATGGTGAGCCCAGATTCCGCAAAGTGGCTTGAAGCCATGAAATCTGAGATGGGATCCATGTATGAGAACAAAGTATGGACTTTGGTTGACTTGCCCGATGATCGCCAAGCAATTGAGAATAAATGGATCTTCAAGAGGGAGACGGACGCTGATAGTAGTGTTACTATCTACAAAGCTAGAATTGCCGCAAAAGGTTTTCGACAAGTTCAAGGTGTTGACTACGATGAGATTTTCTCACTCGTATCTATGCTTAAGTCTGTCCGAATCATGTTAGCAATTGCCGCATTTTATGAAATCTGGCAAATGGATAAACAAAACTGCATTCCTTAATGGATTTACTAAAGAAGAGTTGTATACGATGCAACTAGAAGGTTTTGTCAATCCTAAAGGTGTTAACTAAATATGCAAGCTCCAGCGATCCATCTATGGACTGGTGCAAGAATCTCGGAGATGGAATATACGCTTTGATAAGTTGATCAAAGCATATAGTTTTATACAGACTTGCGGTGAAGCCTGTATTTACAAGAAAGTGAGTGGGAGCACTACAACATTTCTGATAAGTATATGTGAATGACATATTGTTGATCGGAAATAATGTAGAATTATTCTGCAAAGCATAAAGGAGTGGTTGAAAGGAGTTTTTCAAAGAAAGACCTCGGTGAAGCTGCTTACATATTGAGTATCAAGATCTATAGAGATAGATCAAGACACTTGATAAGTTTTTTCAATGAGTACATACCTTGACAAGATTTTGAAGTAGTTCAAAATGGAACAGTCAAAGAAAAGGTTTCTTGCCTGTGTTACAAGGTGTGAAGTTGAGTAAGACTCAAAGCCCGACCACGACAGAAGATAGAAAGAGAATGAAAGTCATTCCCTATGCCTCAGTCATAGGTTCTATAAAATATGCCATGCTGTATACCAGATCTATTGTATTCCCTACCACTGAGTTTGGCAAGGGAGTACAATAGTGATCTAGGAGTAGATCACTGGACAGCGGTCAAAATTATCCTTAGTGGAATAAGGATATGTTTCTCGATTATGGACGTGACAAAAAGGTTCGTCGTAAAGGGTTACGTTGATGCAAGTTTTTGACACTGATCCAGATGATTCTAAGTCTCAATCTGGATACATATTGAAAGTGGGAGCAATTAGCTAGAGTAGCTCCGTGCAGAGCATTGTTGACATAGAAATTCGCAAAATACTTACAGATCTGTATGTGAGAGACCCGTTGACTAAAATTATCTCACAAGCAAAACATGATCACACCTTAGTACTCTTTCGGTGTTAATCATATAGCAATGTGAACTAGATTACTAACTCTAGTAAACCCTTTGGGTGTTGATCACATATCGATGTGAATTATGGGTGTTAATCACATGGTGATGTGAACTATTGCTATTAAATCACATGGCGATGTGAAGTAGATTATTGACTCTAGTGCAAGTGGGAGACTGAAGGAAATATGCCCTAGAGGCAATAATAAAGTTATTATTTATTTCCTTATTTCATGATAAATGTTTATTATTCATGCTATAATTGTATTAACCGGAAACATAATACATGTGTGAATACATAGGCAAACAGAGTGTCACTAGTATGTCTCTACTTTACTAGCTCGTTAATCAAAGATGGTTATGTTTCCTAACCATGGACAAAGAGTTGTTATTTGATTAATAAGGTCACATCATTAGTCGAATGATCTGATTGACATGACCCATTCCATTAGCTTAGCACACGATCGTTTAGTATGTTGCTATTGCTTTCTTCATGACTTATACATGTTCCTATGGCTATGAGATTATGCAACTCCCGTTTACCGGAGGAACACTTTGGGTGCTACCAAACGTCACAATGTAACTGGGTGATTATAAAGGAGCATTACAGATGTCTCCAAAGGTAGATGTTGGGTTGGCGTATTTCAAGATTAGGATTTGTCACTCCGATTGTCGGAGAGGTATCTCTGGGCCCTCTCGGTAATACACATCACATAAGCCTTGCAAGCATTACAACTAATATGTTAGTTGTGAGATGATGTATGACAGAACGAGTAAAGAGACTTGCCGGTAACGAGATTGAACTAGGTATTGGATACCGACGATCGAATCTCGGGCAAGTAACATACTGATGACAAAGGGAACAACGTATGTTGTTATGCGGTCTGACCGATAAAGATCTTCGTAGAATAGGTAGGAGCCAATATGGGCATCCGGGTCCCGCTATTGGTTATTGACCGGAGACGTGTCTCGGTCATGTCTACATTGTTCTCGAACCCGTAGGGTCCGCACGCTTAAGGTTTCGATGATAGTTATATTATGAGTTTATGAGTTTTGATGTACCGAAGGAGTTCGGAGTCCCGGATGAGATTGGGGACATGAACAGGAGTCTCGAAATGGTCGAGACGTAAACATCGATATATTGGACGACTATATTCGGACATCGGAAAGGTTCCGAATGATTCGGGTATTTTTCGGAGTACCGGGTAGTTACGGGAGGAGTAATGGGCCTTGATGGGCTTTAGTGGGAAGAGGAAAAAGGCTGCTGCGCCCCCTCCCCTTTGGTCCGAATTGGACTAGGGAAAAGGGGGGCGGCCACCTCTCCTTGTCCTCCTATTCCTTCTCCCTTCCTCCCCTCTTGGTGGACTCCTACTAGGACTTGGAGTCCTAGTAGGACTCCCTATCCTGGCCGCACCTTTGCCTTGGCCGGCCTCCTCCTCCTCCATCCTTTATATACAGGGGCAGGGGGCACCTCTAGACACAAGTTGATCCACGTGATCTATTCCTTAGCCGTGTGCGGTGCCCCCTGCCACCATATACCTCGATAATACTGTAGCGGAGTTTAGGCGAAGCCCTGCTACTGTAGTACATCAAGATCGTCACCACGCCGTCGTGCTGACGGAACTCTTCCCCGACACTTTGCTGGATCGGAGTCCGGGCATCGTCATCGAGCTGAATGTGTGCTCGAACTCGGAGGTGCAGTAGTTTCGGTGCTTGATCGGTTGGATCGTGAAGACGTACGACTACTTCCTCTACGTCGTGTCATCGCTTCCGCAGTCAGTCTGCGTTGGGTACGTAGACAACACTCTCCCCCTCGTTGCTATGCATCACATGATCTTGCGCGTGCGTAGGAATTTTTTTGAAATTACTACGAAACCCAACACCCCCACCCCCCTTGATAGTACGACAAACGATCCTATAACCCGGTCTCCCAACTACCACCACAAGACCGGTAAAATAGAAAACCTATCAAGGGCAATCCTTTGCCTTGCACATGGTCCACTTGAGCTAGATGATGACGATCTTGACTCCTTCAAGTTGGACCACCTTTCTTGATTGTGTTGGCTCGATGAAGACTAGATAATTGCTCCCCCATAGTCCACTATGGGTGAGCCACTCTTCGGCACATCTTCACAGGTCCATTGACACCACAATGGATGGCAAGATTAAAGCACTTGATCTCTTCATGATGCTTCACTTGACCTTGCACACGGCAATTTTGATGACGATCACCACTTGATGTCATCCTTTTCATGGGTTGTATGATATCTTCCTTTTGACGCAAGCCCATGGACACGTACCTAACCCCACATAGAACTCTCACATAGACCATGGGTTAGTACACAAAGTGGAATGGACAATGCTTACCATACCATGGGATCACTTGATCCCTATCGGTACATCTTCTACGCTTTGTGAGTTGATCAACTTGATGCACTCTTGACTTAGTCTTGATCAACCTTGAATCTTTCTAACTCTCTTCATTTGGATGATGTCTTGAAGGTAAACATGAATGATCACACAATCTTCTTCTTCAAGACATGCTTGCAATAAGCTCAACACTCACATGACCAATCTTTGGATAATTCCTTAATAGCACCTTGGTCAACTCATAAACTCCTTGAAACCAACACATGGACTTCAAGAAAAGCCTAAGGACAAACCCTTCAAATATAACTCAAGGCAACCATTAGTCCATAGGGATTGTCATTAATTACCAAAACCAAACATGGGGGCACCGCATGTTCTTTCACACACCTTCATCTAAACAAAAGAATTCTCACCACGGCCAACCAATTTGTGCCATGTGGCATAGTTGGTTGGCCACTCTTCACGCGTAGCTTAATAGGTTTTATAGGAAAGTGTCGCAACACCTTATGTGGGATCTTTCTTGAACCAGCCTTGTACCTAGGGTTGTTACAAAAATCCCATTTTTGCTTATTCTTAATTATTGTCCTTGTAATACAGCATGCCATTTTTGGGACAAACATGAATTTTATGATATGGCATACCAACACCCTCTAGCAAATTCTTTGACCTATAGAAGTCCTTCGGCAGTGAGGAATTGTTAGGCAGCAACTGATGGATCAGTTGTAGTGTATCATTATAACAAGATTCAGATTGATTGTTCTGTGATCATCCTATCTTCTACATGTGCAGACATGTGCTCAATGTCGGAACTATGAGAGAAAGAACAGGGAGGCTCCAGTCGATGGTGATCGAGTCGGCGCTGGACAACGAGGGGGGCATCGGTTGATGGGGATGAGGCGGTGCCGGACTGGCTGGACGACTAGGAGCGGCTGGACATCGACGGCGCAGTGCTGGCCGGCGAGGGAGGCGCTGGTTGATTGTGGATGTTGGCGGCACGACGGAGTGGATGTACAGCGAGGAGGAGGGAGACGGCGCTGGAAGAGTGGGAGAGGCAGCGTGTGTGAGGTCATGTGTCGTGTGTGGGGTGCGGCAGCGGCGCCGCCGGACGGGAGTCGGCGTCCATGGCGGGATTGGGAGGAGTGGCGGCAAGATGCAAGTGAGATGAGATGGGGACGATGGAGGAAGACTAGTATTTAGGGAATTTGACCCGTTCGTTCATGACGTTGGGCCCATCCGCGTCAGGAACGGTCCACAATCCGCGCGAAACTTCTTCTGAAGCTGCAAAATCGCGCGCCTTATTCTCCCGAAAGCGAAAAGTTGCGCAGATATTTTTGCGTACACATTCCTGAAGGCGGGTGCACCATCACGTACGTGCGCAGCGAGGCATTCGCGACGTGGATTGGCACGTTTCACGAGCATGGCACTGCCTTCCTGACGGTTACGTCAATTCCTAAAGGTGATTATCGGGCCCTTCAGGATTGGTTTTATCTTTTGGCATCGGTGCCTCGCCCACGTCGGGAACCCACTTCATTCCTGAAGGAGGCCTCGGGCCCTTCACAGATGTAGTGAGCCGTCACGAAAAAGTCAGATTCTGAGTTTTCTCTCCCCGACGGCGATAGCCTAGGGTTTCGACATACTCCGGCGCCGCGGCCGGATCTTACCTTCTTTTCCCCGATCGAACCTGCTGGTGATCCCCTGGACTCGGGCTGATCAAGGGAGGCCCCTCATGACCTTACCCGGCCTTGGTTATAGTGGTTTCTCCGGCAGATCGATCTAGGGTTTTCGTTGGCGGCAACTAGACTGCTCGGTTCATGGCGTCGGGATCAAGCTCGCAGGGGCGGCATGGCAAGGAGACGATGGAGGAGCTGCTAGCCAGGTTGAATTTGCAGGAGGAGGAAGATGATGATTTCGTGTGGGAGGAGGAGTTGCCGGATCTGGGGGCGCCGGCGAAGTGGCTAGCCATAGCCAGGGTACACACTATAAGGACTTTCAGCCCTAATGCTCTTTATGGGGACATGCGTGCAGCCTGGAATCCAGTGAAAACGGTGGTCTGGAGGAAGGTGAAGGACAACTTGTTCACAGCGCAGTTTGGTTGTCTAGGGGATTGGAATAAGGCCATGCTAGAGGGGCCATGGCTTTTCAGAGACCAAGCAGTGATTTTGGTGGAGTATGATGGGTTCAAAAACCCTGATAGCATCAAGTTGGATAAGTTGGCAGTTTGGGCGCAAATCCATCGTTTACCTGACAATTTTTTGATCGAGCCTGCAGTCAGGGGGATGGCATCGCGAATTGGCGAGGTGGAAGAAGTGCAGCTCAAGCTACCGGCAGGTTTCTTTGGTGAATTTGTCCGGGTGAGGGTGAAAATCGATATCAACGCAAAAATTAAGAGGTTTGTCACTGGAAAGAAGGGGGATGAACGAGTTAGATATCAAGTAAAATACGAGAAATTACCTGTCTTTTGCTTTAACTGTGGTGAATGCGGGCATTGGCACGAGGAGTGTGGTGATGGTGTTCATGATGAGACAAAGTTTGAGTGGGGTGACTTTGTTCTGGCTGACAATATTCGCTTCAGGCAACCTGGCAGAGGTGGTTTTGGTAACCAGAGGGGACGAGGCGGCCCAAGGAATGCAGGAGGAAGAGGTAGGGGGCGAGAGCAGTATAACCCCAATCAAAGTTGGCGCTTCAATGCATATCAGAATGAACCTCGCAGGGAGGCGGGGAGGCAGGATGAAGGAGAGGACAATGCAATGACCACAGAAGTATCGGGGCCAAGCGAGCCCAAGGGTATGATCGAGGAACCGACTGCTGCAACGCTGGGGGTAGTGGTGGCAAGTAACAAGAGGCAATCTTCGGACAAGAACCATCCAGAGACAGTTCAGTCGAGCGATGATGGAGAAAGGGACGTGGTCCCAGTGAGCTCTACAACTCTTGTAATCTCTGGAAAGCCGGACGGGGTTCCACCGATGCCGCCTGTATATGTGTCTCCAAGGAAAGAGGTGAAGCGACGGAAGAAAGATGTTGGCAATAAAGGAGCCCTGTTTAAGGAGCTGTCTGATGCAGGGACACCGAGTATGGTGACAGATGGAGTGGAACGTGGCAAGGACCAGTATGATGGATCGGCGGGCTCCTCCGAGGAGTGCCGCCGGACGCAATGAGTTCATTTTGTTGGAACTATCGCGGCGCGGGTAAAGCCGCGACAGTTCATGAGCTTTGCGACTTTGCGAAGAAATTTACCCCTACCGTGTTGTGTATTGTTGAAACTCAAGTAAAGGGTGCGCGTGTAGAAGCTTTAGCTAACACTTTGGGCTATGATAATGCCTATGCGATAGATAGTCAAGGAAGAAGTGGAGGAATAGGGATTTTTTGGAATAAAACAATAAATGTTGAGATCTTGGGTGATTCTGTTTATCATATTGATGCAAAGGTGGTAGAGGAAGGGAAAGACCCATGGAGGTTGACATGCGTGTATGGCGAGGCCCAGACACAACTGAGACACCAAACATGGGATCTCCTAAAGGGGTTGGCGTCTTTTAGCAACCTCCCTTGGCTGTGTTTGGGCGACTTTAACGAAGTTTTACGTCCGGATGAACATGAGGGAGCTGCTAATCGGAGTAATGCACAAATACAAGGTTTCCGGGATGCGGTTGACGTTTGCATGTTGATGGACTTGGGCTATCATGGCAGATTTTGGACCTTTGAGAAAAAAGTGACCGGGGGATCCTACACCCGCGTGAGGCTTGACAGAGCGATGGCCACAGCTGATTGGGCGGCGCTTTTCCCTATGGCCAAGGTTACAAACTTAACTTCGGCGTCCTCGGATCATGGACCAATACTCGTACAGTTTGAAGAGGTTTTACCACGCCCTAAACCGAGCTTCCGGTACGAAGTGATGTGGGAGTCACATGAATCATGGCGTGACACTATCAGCTCAGGATGGAGCGAACTGCAAGCGGATCAAGGAGTTGAGGGGATTCGCAGAAAATTGGAGCTTCTGTCAAAGAACCTCTCGGCATGGGAGGATGCAACTTTTGGAAGTGTTAGGAAGGAGATCAAGAAGGCAAAAGCGGAGCTAGAGAGGCTTCAGAGTGTTCCGTCTAGGACTGCTCCAAATCACCTTGAGCAAAAGTTGAATGAACGACTTGTTGAGCTCTATCATAGGGAGGAGTTAATGTGGAGACAAAGATCGCGCATACAGTGGCTGACTGCGGGTGATCACAACACAATTTTTTTTCACATGAGAGCAAATATGCGGCGTAGGAAGAATATGATTCGAGCTCTACACAATGCGCTAGGTATAAGAGTAGAGGACAAGGCTGAGATGAAACAACTTGTAACAGATTTCTATAAAACCTTGTACACGACGGAAGGTGTACAGGGGGTAGATGATGTATTACAACATGTGCCTCGGAAAGTGACACCAGAGATGAATGCTTCGCTTTGCGCTCCTTACACAAATGAGGAAGTAAATCAGGCCCTGTTTCAGATGTTTCCTACGAAGGCACCGGGGCCAGATGGTTTTCCTGCACACTTCTATCAGCACCACTGGGACATTTGTGGGGATGAAGTAACTAAAGTGGTGCTTCGGATCGTCCGTGGAGAGGAGACTGCTGCAAGCATTAATGATACGGTACTCGTGTTGATACCCAAGGTACAAAATCCCACTCTACTTACCCAGTTTAGGCCTATCAGCCTTTGCAATGTGATTTATAAAATAGCTTCTAAAGTGGTGTCGAATAGATTGAAGTTGATATTGCTAGATATTATCTCAAAGGAGCAATCAGCCTTTGTTCCCGGGAGGTTGATCACGGATAATATTATTTGTGCGTATGAATATTTGCACTTCATGAAGAGAAACAGATCCAAGACAAACAGCTTTTGTGCACTTAAGCTTGATATGATGAAGGCATATGACAGACTAGAGTGGCCTTATCTAAAGGCAATTATGGTTAAGCTTGGCTTTGCACCAGATTGGATCCATACAGTTATGAGCATGATCACTTCTGTTTCATTCTCGGTCTTGTTTAATGGAGAAAGATTAGAGAGCTTCTCACCTTCCAGGGGTATCAGGCAGGGAGATCCTATTACCCCTTACTTATTCTTGATTGCAGCAGAGGGCCTTTCGTGCCTTTTAAAACACAGTTCTCAGTCATTAGTGCTCGGTGGCATAAAGGTGGCGCCCACGGCTCCGGTAGTGAACCACCTTTTGTTTGCAGATGACAGCCTGTTGCTTTTCAAGTCTAGTGTCCAGGGGGCAAATGAGGTTTCAAACCTACTTGATGCATATTGCTTGGCTTCGGGCCAAAGGGTAAACTATGATAAATCGTCCATATTTTTCAGTAAGGGATGCCCGGAGACCCTTAGGGTGGAGATAAAGAATATACTTAATGTGCAGAATGAGTCTTTGAGTGAAAAGTATTTGGGTCTGCCGACCGATGTTGGACAGTCCAAAAATGGCACCTTCAAATATTTACGAGACAGAGTTTGGGAAAGGATAAAGGGATGGATGGAGAAACTTTTATCAGTGGCAGGAAAGGAGGTTCTCATAAAATCTGTGGCTCAAGCTTTACCAGTTTTTTCGATGTCTTGCTTCAGATTACCTCGAGGCCTTTGTGGAAGCATTACGTCACTCATTCGTCAATTTTGGTGGGGGGGCAAGAGAGGCAAGAGGAAACCATGTTGGGTAGCTTGGGATTTGATGACCCGACCGAAAAGTTTGGGAGGACTTGGCTTTCGGGATATAGAAATCTTCAACTTGGCACTTTTGTCTCGGCAAATTTGGAGATTATTGAATGATCCCTCCTCTCTTAGTGCACAAATCCTTAAAGCATCATATTTTCCACAATGTACAGTCCTTGAAGCTCAACTAGGTCCACATCCTTCTCAGGTGTGGCGATCTATACTTGATGGGAGAGATATTATCACCCAAGGAGCTATCCGGCGTATTGGTGATGGAACTACCACGAACATATGGCAACATAGTTGGATCCCAAGGGACGGAATGATGAAGCCGGTGGCCTCCTTAGTTGCTGACCCACCGCAACTGGTTTCTGATCTGATCGACCACACTAGAGCTGCGTGGCGAGAGGACTTGCTTAGACATGTGTTCATACCCATTAATGTGGAGGCGATCTTGCAAATACCGCTCTGTACACGGCGTGCGGACGATTTCTGGGCATGGAATGATGATCCAAGGGGGCGTTTTTCTGTACGGTCGGCTTATAAGATGATTGTCAAGATCAAGATTGGGCGCGAGGCATGGCTGGAGGAAAGGGAGGATCCTTCCAACTCTGAACATGAGATGAGGGGGTGGAACTCGCTATGGAACATGTCAGTGCCACCGAAACTGCGCTTTTTCACTTGGCGATTGGCGCAACACTCACTCCCTACGGGAGATGTCCTAAACCATCGTCATATGGCCACTACGAGTGCTTGCTCCCTATGCGGAGGGCAGGATAGCTGGTGGCATTCTTTGCTGGAGTGTAATGTGTCTAGGTGTGTGTGGGCACTTTCAGAAGCCGAGATGGTCGAGCACATGTGGGCAACCTCAGAACCTGACGCACGGCTGTGGCTCTTTGCCATGAAAGACTCTCTTCCACCGGAGCAATTTCAGTTGATGATTGTTACTTTATGGGCGATTTGGAGTGCAAGACGGAAAGCTATACATGAGGATATATACCAGACTCCGTTTGCCACTGACAAATTCATCAAAGCTTACTTATCAGACATAGAGTTTTTGAAGAAGAAGGAGGAAGCACATGGGATAGCAGTACCACGACCCCGTACGTGGATTCCACCACCAACAAATTACTACAAACTCAATGTGGACGCGGCCGTGTCACGCCCAGGTACGTTTGGTGCAGTTGGTGTGGTTTGCAGGGATGAGAGAGGTTTGTTCATGGGAGCGTCAGCTCTCGTTTTCAGAGGACTGCACAACCCCCAAGTGCTAGAAGCACTAGCTGTTCGGGAGGCATTAGCACTTTCAGAAGATCTCTATATCAACCATTTACTTGTTGCCTCCGATTGCAAGGTGGTGGTAGATGCAATCAGACAGGGAAGCTCAGCAGAATTTGGAGCCATTGTCGAGGAAATCAAGACTAGAGCAACTACCTTTATTTCATGTTCGTTTACTCATGAGTATAGGACCTCCAATACGGAGGCCCATAATCTCGCAAAGCATGCGTTATCTTTAGGGTTTGGCCGACACACTTGGCTAGGACAACCCGGCGATCTTCTTTTTGTACCTATGAACATTATGATTCAGTAATATAGCTTTGTGAGATTCTCAAAAAAAAACGAAAAAGTCAGATTCTGGTAGTGTACACCTGAGATTTCGGGGGCCTGGGGCAAAAATAAAAGTCGGGGCCCCTTCACATATAAACATTGAAATAAGGGAAACATTTAGGCACGGTGCGCCGGCCGAACGCTTCAGCCGGTCGCTCCACGTGCGAACGCTCCCAGCAAATAAAGCTGCGACACGTGGGGTGCGAGTGTCCCACCCGCGATGCTTGACCCACGACATTGGTCTGCGCACGGCCGAACCCATCGCTAACCTCTCCCCAATCTTCTCCGCTACCCCCGCGCCGTCCAAACCACGGCTGCTGCCGAGAATGCCATGGACGACCTCTGCACCTCCTCCCTCCCACCATCTGCCCACTTCCCCCCTCCCCCCTCTTGCAGATCTGCGGCGGCGGTCACACGGCCGTCGGCGTCACACATCTACTCAGAGCTCACCGGTGATCCTAGTAGCTGCGTAGCGACCACGGTGGCACCTTGGTACGAGCGAGTGCTGTTTTGGGAAGTGCACGGCGATGCTCCGGTGCTGGCACCCATGGCCGCCGCTGCCGGGGGTGTCATATACCGGCGAACCTGCAGGCGAGGCATTGCAGAACCTGCCGCAGACCCCCGTGTGTTGCAACCGCTAAAAAAAAGCTTCAAACTCTATATTAAAAAGCTTCAACCATATATACAGAAAGCTGCAAACCTTCAGTGCTATCGAAGAAAGCTACAACCGTCCACAGAAAATGCTATAACCTTTGACGAAAAAAGCTTCAACTTAACGATAGAGGAAGCTTTCACCCAGGCGCTGCTCAAAACAAAAAAAGTTTCAATCATTTACAGAAAAGCTTCTACCATAGAGGAAAAAAGCTTCAACCTTCGAGAGAGAAAGCTACAACCAAACTCTGCACAATCAGCGAAGTTGCAACCGTTCAACAGAGAAAGCTTTTGAAATCGTATGTGCAAAAAAAGTTTTAATCGTTTAAGAAAAGCTACAACCAATGGGGGCCATCCCACGGCGGTGGTGACCACGGCCCGACGCTGGTGCTGCAACCAGTTTTTTTTTTTGCTACAACCAACCCTATTTTTTGCTCTAATGTCTTCGGATTTTGCTGGAAACAACCCATTTTTTTGGTACCGGCGTCTAGACTTTGCTGCAACCGGTGTCTGGTTTTGCTTCCACCGTATCATGTTTTTGCTGGAACCGGTGTTTCATGTGTTTTGGTTCCACCCTGTGCGAGTTTTTTTGCTGGAACTGATGCCTCATTTTCTTTTTTTTGTTTCCATGTGTGTTTGATTTGCTGGAATCGGCACTGGTTTTTGCTACCACCACTTTTTTGGTTGTAAGCGACGCGACTATGCCAGTTTTGATGCTGCAACCGGCGACGAGGATGACCGGCTGCATCGGAGTTGCGCCGCCTCACCGGAGCTACTGTCGTCGCCACGGGGAGCTGCAACCGCGGCAGCAGGATGCTCAATGCACGAAGACGGCGACGGCGACCGACAACGACGAAGGCGACCGGCGACGAGGGCAGCGACGGCAACCTACAGCGACAGGCGACGAGGGCAGCGACGGCGACCGGCGACGAGGGCAGTGACGGCCGGAGAACGTGCGGGCGGTTCTTCGAGGCCAGGCGCGTCGTGCGGTGTTGGTTTGACGAAGACGGGGCGAGAGGTGAACGAAGATGAAGATTAGATCGTAATCGAACGGTTATTAGTAGGCCTATCGGACGGCTGCGGGCTGACCGGCCCAACGGTTAGGCCGGTGCGCCGGCGCAGATCGCTGGCCTTGAAATAATGGGCTATGAAGAAGTACACAACAATGTCTCATGCAAAGTCATGTTTAATGTGATGATTGAACTACAATAGTAGGAGTACATTATTTTAGGTTTCAGAAGGGACAAAAAATTGTATCCTAAATTTTTTGCACCCAAAATGCATAGTTGGATGCACATTTTCAGTTCTTGAAATAACTAGAAGATTGTTTTTACCAATACAAGTATGTGAGTAATTAGATAGATGGGCAAATCTATATGAGTGATGTGGAAAATATTCATTCATATCTTCCAGAATTAAATATCTTTGTATCTTACAAAAAACTAATCTATGGTACCGCAATAGTGAAAAATTACTCTCATCTGGCTGCCCAAATGACTAGATCAAGAGTTAATTATCCAGTCATTACTCAGTTCATCTAAGAACTAACCGCCATAATCCGCATCAGAACCTCGATCTTCGCCTGATCTCTTTGATATCCATACTGCCACATGAAATTCAGTATTCAACCGTAGAACGAGAATGATTAACGGTACAAACAGTGCAAGATGTCGACCGGCTGACAATACTCACCTCTACAGACACAGCACAACACTGGCCTGCCGCTGATCTCCGGCGCGCACCGCGTCCCTTGAGATCTGGCCCTCCTCCTTGAGATTGTTGGAACTAACTATCTCAGCTCCCTGAAACTCTCTCTCCCTCTGCTGCGTCACACAGCTGAGAAAAGATGCAAAGAGTTTTGGCCTTGCGCTGTATCACACAGCCACAAGTTTTCTTCTGTATTCTCTTGACCGAAAGCAAACATGATTACAAGTTAAATAGGAAACGCACACACGCAGCCCGGCCACCATACTCGGCAACTAACGCCACTAACCCATGCACCCACTAACTGCATGCACGCCAAAGCTTGGCCCTTGCGCAACGTCCTCACAACGGCCTCATAACCCGGCCAACAGAACGTGCATGCATCAACTACTAGTTCTGATCTACTCGGCTACTTAGCTTAAGAACCGGCTCCAGGACTGGTTCACACAGGTTGTCCTTCACCTCGTGTGCTCTTGCTGTTGCATGGCTTCACGCGTCGCACGACCAGCTCGGCATCTCGCCTCGTGTACGCTCAAGGAAAGGTTCACCTGCCTACAATGCCCTAGACAATCTGAACTACATGCATGAACGAAATAAACATGCAGGTACATGATCAAGATTAAAAAGCTAACAGAGGTGACAAGGCGCCGCCTGATGCGTGTGTGATGGAGATGCATACGTGTGTTCGTAGATCCGGCGGTTCGGTGCGTGAATGATGGAGATGTATCAGACGTTCCAGTAGTTTTTTAGGGTCCATCTACGGTAGTTGCGCTAATACCTGTGTCATTGGGCCAGCCCCATTGACATTTTCCTTTTTACTGCAGCCATACGTCCTAGGCCTAATGCAAAGAACAGACTTGGGGGGCCCTCCAGCTTGGGGGCCCTGGGCGGCCGCCCCCCCTGCCCCCCTCAGGGCCGGCCCTGACGTGACCAGGGCATGGGCTGCTACACAACTTGCAGCTCCAAGCCTCCACAAATACTGTTGACTAGGTGCTTATAACAATTGCAACCTGACAACACCACACATATGCACTACACCAGTTACCAAGTTTATTACAAGGACAAGATTACAAAACCCCCTAAATGATCTACAGTTTGCTCGCCATCCCACGCTCGCTTCTTAACATCCAATACACAACAGGAGGTGCACACTTTCAGATGTCAACATATATCATTTGTGGTCACAGTTATATCATGAAACAATTTGATATCGTTAGACAGAAAATCAGTGAGAGAAAGGTGATATGGTGTGCATTTAAGAAAACAAAATGGAAGTCGAGGAGCATATATAACGCCCGTTTACATGCATGTTATCTCAGATTTGGGTCAAACTTCAGAAACTCACATGGAAAGCAAGCAATCTTTGTATTTAGGCTTTATTTGCATATTGGCAAACTAGAATCATAAGCACATATACACCTAGTGTTATTTTTAATCTTAAACATACAACTAGCTGACACACTCTCCTTTGCTAGCTCAGCATAATGGCTCTATCATGGTCATATTTGGTAGACAGTTTGGACAAATATACAATAACTACTAGTGTTCTCAGTTACTGCAAGCTACCAACAACAATATGAGGCCATGTTTCTTTGAAAATAGTATATCAACAGATAAACAAGGTGTGAATCAAAAGTTTTCAATTCACCGGTTTCCTTCTCCTTCTGTGAGAACGGAGGAGAATCCTTCCCATTGTTGTTTGTCTGTCCATCGTTGCTACCCAACTAACAAATATTTGAGACTCGTTTTCGATACTACAAAATCAGAGTGGCGCAGAGGAAGCATGGTGGGCCCATAACCTATAGATCCCAGGATTGAAACGTGGCTCTGATAAATTTAATTTTTCATTTTCCAACTTTTTTATCATAATTATTTTTCTCTGAGAGTTTCGATTTGCCGTTTTTGTTCAGGTGCCAATTACTTCGCCTGTCACTTCGGTTAGTTTGCCACTGCCATGTTCGCTTATATTGAATTCAAAGATGGAGAAATTCGAGATTTCACACTGCATATGTTCATTTATATTCAACCAGAGTTGTCAAAACTGATGTTCTGTGAAAAAGGATGCTTGGACTGATTTAATTGGGAATGTTGTAGGTCAACAACATGTAGTAGAATGAACTGATTCTACCCCAATGCTTTTCAAAAGTCAAGAAAATATCATTTGTGGTTACAGTTATAGCAAGAAACACACTGCTATCACACGGCATTATTTCAGCAGGTTCAGAACTTTGAATATTGGTGCACATGTAAACTATAGACATGTTCGTTGTTTTTCCACTTCGCAATCATCGCTTTGTCCTTGTTTGTTGCAGTATTCAGTTTTGGGTTACTTAATTGTGGATGGGCACCACAAAACGTCAACAGTTTTTCAACAATTACATCACCTTCTGTCGGGGAATAAAGATCGCAAGGGGAAGAAATAAATGGCCACACCAACTGTCATGTGAAGTTTGGTGAAGGAATTATGTCTGGGCCACACACCATGCCCATTCCTTAACCTTCTATAAATAACTACCTTACTTGAATAGCGGAATCATGTTTAGTTGCTAGAGGAAGAATGGATGATCAAATATGTGTGGAGAGCAACGATAATGAGCATGATGAATGTCACTAGACTAGTAGTAGTGGCTAGTGCAATTTCCCGGGGAATAAGATGCATTGAGAATTTGATTGGAACGTAAATGAGATCTTCTCTGGAGTCCTCTTCTAGAGTTACCGTCTGGATGCAGCCGACTCTACAGTGTTGAGTTTGTGCAATTTAGTCTAGATAATGTCTGAGTTTGAAATTAGAGACTAGACTGATAGTGTGATATAACTGAACTCGATAAGTCATAGTGGCGTTTTGGGCATTACATGCTCAAGATGCTTACCAGGAGTGCTATACCGCTGCCACCTGTTTCTCAATCGTCTCCTGGTGCTTTTCCGACAAAGGCCAATGAAGAATCAGATCATGAGTTGCAATGTTTGCATACCACTGCTAGAAGGCAGGAAATTTGTGTCAATCTGAGGTCATAGAATAGTAATATGCATATAACGCTGAATAAATGGTCTCCCTGCATTCTACAAGGTCCAAGTTTTAGCTACCGACTAAGTCAACCAATGTTCCATCACATTGGGTCTTTGAAACACTTTATTAATGTCTTAAAATTTTCAAATCAAGGGTCGAGACTGAGGGAAAATGTCAAACTTAGTGCTAGAAACAATGGAGATTTCTCTGTAGAAACCATATGAACCTGGAAGCTTTTGTTTTGGAATTGATTTTGTAACTAACGTTTTAAACCATGTCAGTTATTTGTTTATAGTACATTTTGTTTCAATTGATTTAACTTGTTTATACTAACTTATTTCGTGTGAGAAATCACTGACATGTGATCAATCTTCGAGTGGGGTTTAGGAAACAAAGCAATCAGGATTCAAAAGCTCAGGGTCATGTTTGTGTGGTTTAAGAATTTGCAATGAAAATCTAAAAACGGTCAACTGTTCCAAGTCCCATAAATAAACAATTTCTTTAATTAATTACGAATTCTTGATATGACGTTCTCCGTTCCTCAAAGAATACGAAAGAAGATGCGTGTGTGTCAATCAAGAGTTTCTTAGCGCAAAGAGACTTGTGCATGCACCATATGTACATGCAGTGATGGTTTTGATACTCCATGTACATAACAGCAGCATGTTAGTTTTTTTTAGAGAAGGAGCATGTTACTTTGTGGAGATGATTATTAATGATTTGTTCTAGTTCTGATATGACAGTCTTGGCAACTCATGTCTCTGCAAGTCATACTCAGTTCGGTGACTTATCCAATGCACTAAAAATATGCAGCCCGGTGCAAGTAACTCCTGCTTGTACAAGATCCGAGGAAGTGTCGAACCACTTTGGGTAATTTGTATGCTGTCTTTCCCTATGTTTCTGCAAGAGGCTGTTTCCAGGACTCAAACCCGTTACTGTTGCGCCAAGGCTCCCTTATTTAGTGCATTTGCTTGTTAAAAAAATTAAACAAGAATTGCTGGTTATTTATTTAGAATCAAAGATATTGTTTGTGCTTATTGCGAGGCCTAAGGCTGTATATTAATTATCATAGATCCTTACAAACAAACCCTTATAGAATATTAAAAATACATTTAAATCTTGGGGGTGCCGAAGTCTTCGGCCTCCTGCATCCAACGGTGGCGCACAGTGAGCATAGCTCGATGACGCCTCTAGGCCTCCAACTCACCGGAGAATTTTTTTCAATTCTAGGAGCTTGTAGAAGTAGCGGTGGGAAAGTCATCAGTGTAGACCAGGAGACGACTGCGACTGTGATCCGCGAAGTAAATCGCCACCACGGAAAACCCCCGTTGATAATGGTCTGTAAACTCCAAAGACAACGAAGATCACGAAAGCCAACGGAATCCAGACTGGTCCATCAAAAACCTAAACCGACTAGATCCTGAAAGACTAACCTGACATACAACTTCACACACCTTCCAGGGTCATAGTCGTGCCACAAAAACACGCCAGCCAACGCCCACCACCAGTTACGAGCTATCGTTGCGCCAGTGGCCGCGCCACCCAACCGATGCCACCTAACCAGTGACTCGTCCCATTCCTTTTCCGTCACCAGCTCCCTGTAGAATGAATCGACTCGAGGCGACTACCAGCCCCCTTGGCAATCACTGCTCGCTTGAACCCCCAGCGTGCAGAGGCGAGTGCAGAGAAAAAAAAAACACTTGGTCGATGGTAACATACCTCAAAACTTCACACGATGGGACCATAGGAATGTCGAATGCGGCTGCTGGCAAGCAACAGTGAGCGAATCGCTGGAGAGGAACTCCGACGCGCGGGAGGAGAGGACGAGGCAGAGTGGGGAAATGAGACATGGCGAGCCAAGTGACAAAAATACCCTGCTAAGACAATTAGCCCACCACCCCCACACCGGTCGTGTGGTTGCCGTCTGAGAGCGAACAATTGACACAGATGATGTGGCAGCACACTCAGCACAGAGATTCGCGTGGAAGATCTGATGACTCATGACGCGTGCCGCGGATGAAATATTCCTGGCGAACTATTTTTTTGCGGGGTCCCTGGCAATTGTTAGCTCAAATAATATGATAATGGTAATTACTAAGCTCGTCGATCGGGACCTAAACTAACCTTGCAGATTGCACGCATGGGAATATCTCACCCTGGTGCATCGGTATCGTGCATGTATGGTAACAAATCCTGTGGATGTTGTTCTTTGAGTTGGACCATATCATATCTCGCCATGGTTATTTTTAGTTGCTAACCACACATACCACGTGGTAACAAATCTAGCAGACTAATTGACCAGTAAATACATAAAACCTGCGAATTACGCGCATTCCAAACCAGGAGCACTATCTCCCATAATGCACATGCGCACAAAACAGGAAATATCTCACCCTTGATGCGTGTATATATTGGTACAGTAGCTAATATTCTCAATCCAGTCGCATATCTTACTACCACTAGTACAATGCCCGTGCGTTGCTACGGGTAAAAGCAGAATACCCATGTGTTGCCACGGAATAATAAAAATATGGACACATTGATCAAATTATTCTTCTAATTTAGAAATACGGGTTAAGCGGTTACATCCAGTTTTCATCATGCAACGACAAATATAAATTCTCTTCCACTTTTTTTCCTTCTCGGCAATCTTCCTATCTTCTTAAGCAGCCAAATTGCTCGCCACCCGAGAACTTATAATTGGATATATATCATTCATTTATAAATAGTATTAGTATTCTCACTGTAAAGAAATATAAGAGTGTTTAGATCATAGTAATCTAAACACTTATATTTCTTTAGAGAGGGAGTATCACTCAACTTCACGCATCCACGTGTCACTATTACAAGGTACACAAAGATTGACAGTCAGTATTACAAGGTACATAAAGATTGAAAATTTCATAAGCCTCTTATTTCAGTAATAATAGCATAATCGATGCAACCTTCAATAATAAGCTCATTGTATGGATTGGAGTAGCGGCAGATGCCAAGATGGTGGATTCAGACATATTGTTGTAATACTTTGTAAGGTCCTCGAGAATAATCAATAAAGTGGCCGTATACATCTCCCAGATGCAGAGGCCGGAGGTCATCCTCCTTTTCTAAAAAATAAATAATAAGCTCATTGTATATAGGAAATTTCCATTTATCTTGAATCAAGAATTTGAATAATAAGTTGGATAATCTAATGTTTTCGAAGCTGGGGGATTTGTATATAATTGGTATCTTTATTACCAACACAATCATCATGGTTGTGGTCATGGCAGCAGTCGTCAAGGTCTTCACGGCGCCACCGTTCTCCTTCTGCGCAGTGGCGGAGACAAGCCCCAGGCTGCCCGGGCGGCGGCCTAGGTCCTGTGGCTTGGCTCCTTCATTTACTGTAGTGGATTTTACACTGTTTAGCACTGTACCAAGTGATTGGCCTGGGGCTTGCCCGGGTCGTGGCTTGATCCTAGCTCCGCCACTGCTTCTGCGTCTCCACCAAGTTCAAAGACGGCGTGACAGCGGCGAACAACCTATCACCGGCATTTAGGTTTGTCAGCTTTCATGTTGGCCAACTTCGCCCCGGGTTTCGACTTCTTCAGTTTCATGATTGCAGTTGCCTCGCTCTCCCTTGAAAACACCACAATCTAGCAATATAGTACCCTTGACACCGGAGTAAACCCCAGATTAAACAATGTACTATGACTTCAGAAGAATATACATTAATCTGCCATATTGCAGGGAAAACAAATCTGGAGCACAAAGTAGAGAGAAACACCTGTAACACACATGCACGATATAACATGACCTAAATGTAATAAAATATAGTTGTATTTTCTAATGGAACAAAATATGTATCTGCAGATGGTACTCAAGATGCTTCTTTTTTTTTGCCTCTCATTATTATTTTTGTTGGAGAAGAAGTTACACTTGTTACGCACTAAAAGGCACCTGGTAGCATATCATGTCATCAGATAATCTTCTGGACTGTGTTCCTACTTCCTACTGCTTCACTGATTTCTTGTACTCCCTCCGTAAACTAATATAAGAGCGTTTAGAATACTAAAATAGAGATCTAAACGCTCTTATATTAGTTTACAGAGGGAGTAGTTGCTAGAAAAATGAGATTTGTCAAACAGAAGCTTCCTTCCGCCTGCCACTGACATGCCACCGACGATGTGTGAATATTACGTGAGCAGCTACAACCTTCTTTTATGGATGAGACGATGAGCAGCTACAAACTTGATACTGTTAATGGTAGTCTCATTCTTCCAAAAAAAATAGGAAAACAAACTCATACATTTCAACACAGCTCCTTCTTCACATAAACTTCCAGTTTAAATGAAAATACTATTATTTTCGATGAAGGGAGCTTTATTACTTAAAAGGTTTAAGCATTATACCCGGCCCCTCTGCATAAATGAAAATACTAATAGCAACAAAAAAAACTTAATAAGAAAACTCCGACAATGTGGACCGAGATTGACTTGGTAGTAGATCAAATCACACGCGTTCAATCTTTGCTCAATGAGAACTGAGGAACAACTTTGTAAAAAAAACTACCCTACTCCATACTGATCATTGCATGACATCAATATTTCTCTTACAGAACTAAACTTAGACAGCCATGTAAGCTCTAAACATTGTTCTTGATTAAACGGACAAAACATAAAGGAATTAGAAGTCTCACCATCAGTATATAATGTTTCCACGCAATATTTTTGTCCGAACAACCACAATCAATATCCATTACATCCACACTCGCCTCAAGAGGGAGAGTAGACCCGCCTGCAAAATAGAGACTATAGAACATTCACATGAAGTGCTAAAAAATGTAATACCAAAATTTAATCTAATGAGGAAGCAGAGCCCGTCGCCGCATCCATGGATGGCCACCAGAGGAGTCTCCAACGCCGTGCGACGTCGACCTGCCGCAAGGGCCCGGACGGGCAACGGCACACGCATCCACCCGCTGCCCCCCCCCCCCCCGGCCCACGAGCCATGGTAGGGAAGGCCGACCGTGACCCAGGTCGCCCGCAACTCGCGGCGCCAGAGGCGGATCTGGGCGCGCCACCGCCACCACCAGCCTCCAGCCTGCACCACCACCGCACTGCCCATCGCATCGCTGGCATGCGCCGCTGACAGCCCACGTCGGCGCGCTGCCGAGCTGCCACGGCCAGCGCCAAGCGCCGCATCCGGCCAGAGGCGTCCGGCCCTCACAGAAACCCCCACGCGCGGAGACGAGAAGGCCCCGCCACCGCCAGCGACCGCGAGGGGGGAGGGAGAGGAGGAGGGGGGACCGGCGGTGGTGCTAGGGTTGCCCCCCGGACGCTTGCGGGAGCGTCGCGGGAGGGAGGAGGGGAGGTTCCGGTTCTTTAGTCCCTTCAAAAGCTCCTCTACAATGGAGTATCAATTTCATAAAATAAACAACATACTGACCAAAATACGTTAAGAAGTAAGTTGTACAAGATTCAGCTTACCTTATGCTTGGAAAGAGCCTTTCCAATCATTTTATTGGTTCATCTGTCTCTAGTAAGGCACAAGCCAACTTCCCTCTATTTGTAGTATGTAGAAACGATCCTAGCGTAAGGTTGAGCAAGCAAACAACTCACATATTGCTGGAAATGTTTTAGAAATTATATATTTTAGTAAACATGGCTGACCTGTAAAAAGTTATGGGTCTTTCTCAGTTTGGTAGTGCAGAGCTCAACAACTGAAACAAAAAATACATGCTGGGTCGAGACAAGCTGAAACATGGCTTAAAGCACATCAAATGAAACATGGGTGTGGTGTGGTGGGGGGATGGAGTTCGTTGTCACTGCTCGCTGAAGGTTGATAATATAACTGGAATTTCAATCGTCGGAAGCACATAAGCTAATTTCAACCCTTTGTCAAAAGCCAAAATGAAGGCAACCACATCACATCCCATGAGATAGAAGATTAGAGAACTTACCATCAAGATGGAAACCGGGACGGGTTCCCTTCGTCGGATGTTGGTAGACGACGTCAAAATCAGGGCAAGTCACATTACCAAACGGACAACGGTGGCTTGGCCAGTTCACAAACCCATGGCGTCTACTCCTCATCGACTCCCGTTCCTTCGTCGGCATCATGGGTCGGGCATCAACGACAGTCTCCCATTGCTGCTGAGCACGGACTCCAATGTGACAACGCCAAAGTTGCAAGTTGTCTTGATTGGACTACAACACAAAAAACATCATTCAAATGGCAGATTATAAATATGCAAGAGAAAATTATATTGCGCTATCGAATATATCAGACAATCTCTGTCTTCTCCATGCTGCACGCAACAAAGAATGCTAGATTTTGGTCGATGCCTTGAGTTAACTGATGCATGGTAAATAGTAGATCGTGATCCAAAATTTGTACATGCCTTGGGTTTGTTTATGCAAATGAAATAGTATTGATCATCTATGAATTTTACAGTATACTTCTTTATGACTACAGGGAGATGGAAGTGCAGTTTGTTTATGTACGTACTAATTTAGGTAAGTTTACAACCGATCGAGTTCAATCAAGTTGCCATTTCTAGCTAAAGCGTAGAGGTTATAGAACATACACCTATTGCATGTTATTCCAGAAAGTGCTTAACGATGCAATACTAAAATTTAATCTAATGAGTACGCTGATCTCGAACATGAAAAGGACGAGAATAGAAGGCCAGAACATGCATATATCTCAAAAACAAACTTTCCTTGCTTAGATATATCTATGAAACAACAACTTCACACCAATAAATCAAAAGAGAAATTTCTTCAAATAGGTTGTGGCCAACGTGAGTGAATATAGTCCATTATATCTACTGAAGTCCAAATGCATGGATTGGTTAGTGAGCTTTCAGAGTGATATAAAGTAGAAATCTAGGACCCTAAATCTTTTTTCGTCGGCCAACACAAACAATCTGAAGACTTAACAGAATAAATGCAAAGATAAAAAAGGCAAACCTTATTGTGAAATTTTGAAGCAGGTGAGCCTCGTCAAAGTTTTGTATATTATACTGCCGTTCCATCGCAATATGGCACCCATGCATCAACGAAATGTCGGCCGACGAGCCTCCTAGCCTCCGCCGAGCTAGCTGCATCATCCTACCAAGGAGCCACCGCGCCTGGCAGAGAAAGGCCCCCCAACGCCATGGAAGGGGACACTTCAGTTCTCTTTATTTCCAGTTTATAGTACTGGTCCTGCAAGTTACATCAGGTCAATCTATTTTAGAAAGAAACCAAATATTGTTACTCGGAGAAAGATATTAGTGTAGCTTTGATAGCAATGACAACATACCATGATTCCACCAGGGCCAACGGCTGATAATTATGTGTTTGTTGTATTTGTTGCCTAGCGATGACCCTGTGAGCCGGTGCTTATCTCAATTTGATGGGATCTTGCAGTAGATCTGAGATATTGTGAAATTTGTCAACACAGATGCTGGATTATTGAAAATTAGTTGCACAAATGGATCATTTGTGCTGTGTGTACCTTCCTAGAATAGCTGCCGCTTCAGAAATAGTTGGATTTATGTACCATCGAGTTGCCAGACAGGACTTGAAGGTCAAGTTTCCTGTACAAAAAATTTAACGGGTAATTTTAATTTCTTATCTAAATTGTGCAGGATGGATATAAGATGACGATACGTACTTACATTAAATTCATGTACTGGCATGCCAACAAATAGAACTATAATGGGTTCTTGAGCAGACCACCGTTGTAGCTTGTCTGCATCAAGGGCATCTGCTAATTTTCCCCAAAACATCACAACGGCGGGCATTCTGGAAAGATGTATCATTGTTTCAGTGGAGAGATAAGAACACAGAATGAAAAATGATAAAAGTTGGCGCACATTTGTGATGTGATTTTCTCATATCTGGTCAATCGATCCGCCGCTCGGCGCAAATATTCTTGCGATGCTGGTAACTAATCCAACATTCACAAGTTCAGTAAATTGTAAGTTGTAAGAAGTGGAAAATTATACAATAAAAACAATTCTTAAGAGTTGCTGACCTGACAACAAAACAATTTGTTTAATGCAGCTTTGGTACTGTGTACATTGTAGGTGGTATATCCATACTTGGGAAAGTTTGGTGGCTGAGGCACAATTGGTTCCACGGTAGTTTTTTGGGCAAACACTACTCTCCATGGACGATCTACAGTTTTGTATCTTTCCCTAGCATATTGAACCTGGTAAGCGCCAAGCTTGTAAATTGTTGTTCCTTCAGAGATCCTGTTCTTGAAGAGTTGTACTTGGAAATTTGGAATTGTGCCTTCCATTGTTCCACCCTAGAAAGGAAGTAAATATGTGTATGGTAAACAGGTCACTGCCTTCAGGACCCCAATGTTCTCATATCCTTGTAATGCGGACGGTAAGGATGCCTCTGCTGGAATATCTTGTAACGTCTCAGCAGCATTTCATCCATCTATGAATTTTCAAAATAAATATATGTATAAGAAAACCTGCTCACCAGAGCAACAAAATTACTGTGATTTAACAGAGACTATTGAACTCATGGCAAAAAAAAAATCTAAACGCATGCATCTCCAATATATATGTTTCTTTCTTTCCAAATCCAGCCAGACCACCCCAGCCAGCACAATCCAGTGCATTTTTTTTCTGAAACTGAAAAAATGGAGATGTACTACTTGTCAGCTTACATACACAACGAAACAACGTAAGCATCCTAACTTAACAAATAATAACAGGGCACCAACTACAGCTATGCTAACTATTAGCACCACAACACCAAAGAAAAAGGGAAGAAACTGCCAACATTTATAGCTAGCTATAGGAGAGACCACCATGCTAGAATGCAAATGAAGCCCAAAATGGTTCACTTAGTGTTGTCACATGTGAAGAACACATTACAACATCTAAGAGGGGCAAAGGACAACCTGACATGGTAAGATCAGCAAGTACTTCCGCAGATGCACCCAGCCACAAATTTGAGTATCGCCTTCTCGGATGGTGATCGAGAGTAACGAACAATAAAGTGATTAAGCAAACAAATTACATGTACGTTGTTCTTTAAGTTTCTATTAACAGATGCATGATTTGTTGAACTTGACAGATTCTTGAAATCACCATCTTTGAACACATGAGCTGTGGGAAAATTTGTATTGGTGAGAGCAAGCTAAACCGAACCTAGTTCAACAAACAATTGAGCCATCCAATGCATGTTTCTTGTTCATTTTTACTCAGAATATTGTTTGTTGGCATTGCAGACATTCCATTGAACGCATATAATAGCTTTGTGTTAACTCAGCAGGCTTGGCTAAAATTCTCTAATGGTAGAAGAGAAAGGAGAGAAGATGACCTCCTGCTTTATCTGTCGCATCTGCCATAGCCAAGGTGAGGGTTCTTGCAGCCGTAGGAAGAATAGAAGATAATGCCGAACAGGGTGAAGCGCCCCTTAGCAGCACTAATGACGCGGACGTGGGCACCGCAGCGGCCGTCGACTGGGAATAAAACGACACAACAACAATAATAACAAGGCATACGATGAGTATAATTTGCTGCATCTCGCACCTTATTGGAATTTTGAGTTCCCAGCTCACTGAATTTGTGGGTTCACATCTCACGTAAGCACATTGAATGAAACTACTTGTGAGTAGGAAGAATAGAGAAAAGTACTTGTTCACATCTCTAATATTAACGGACAGGTGCCTCTCACCTTGGGATTCAGGTTCTTTCCTGGCTAGAGGTTAGTCCTGATCCAAAGCTGAAATTGGAAAACAAACAATGTCAGGTCAAATACACAATAGCAACAGAAGAAGTTTATTTTTTCTGTCCGATGATAATAGCTTTCAGTTTCACAAATGTAGAAACTAAGACATACAAAAATCCAGCTTTCAAAAATTTATGTAATCTAAAAATCATGAAGATATTTCACAAGAAAAAACATGAAGGTACACACAACAACTCAAAAAATTCCCCAGACCAACACTAAATAAATGGGCGACTGGCAGAAGTGTGAGCCGTTGAGGCATTAGACAAACCTATTTTGCTATGGCGCAGTATGGATAGCAGTAGCAGGCAGACTTTGCACAGCTGGAACCTGCTTTTCATGGAGGGTGCTTGTGGTACCTGAACCAGCTCCACCCGTTGGAGGACTTGTCGTAGTAAGTGTGATCGACCGCGCGCCAGGCCTCTAGGAACATCAGGTTCTCCTCCGTGAGCGCCGGCGCTGCTTGGGTCGGTCAAAACAATGAATCAACGAGAATCAAAGCGAACGTCAATCTGAACCCTCGGCTAGCTCGCGTTGCTTCGTCCTTGCGGAACATGGCCTGGAATCCAGGACACTCCAAACTCATCTCGAGTCTTTTGGCAGTGATTCCTTGCGCAGCTCCTTCCTCCACGGGGTCATGTGAGCCCGGGTAGCAGCAGCTTACCCATCAAATGCACGACAGGAGAAGCACACATGTATTTATATGGCAATTGACGAGACATTCACCAAGATATAACAGAACAGAAATTTTGTAGTTCATCTCAAGGAAAAGGGCATGGCTAGAGATTCATTACCGCAATGGGATGGTGTGGTGGACGAAGACATGGGACAGGGGAGGCAAAGCCGTTGCGTCCGTCCAGATGCACGTGGACCACCACAGGACGGTCTGGCTGGATCTGGTTGGAGCAAGCGGCGGAGACCTACAAGTGCAGCCACCGGCGGCGGCAACCGCCTCACGCCCCTCCTCCTTGAGATGATGTACAGGGAATCAACTACGGCCGGATCTAGAGCGTCGGCAGGTGGGGAGGCCGCGGCAGTCGTGGCACCGATGGAGACCCATGGCGTGGCGTCCTTGTAAGGGAGGCGGTGTCGCGAGAGAGAGGGGTCTTTAGAGGGGCACAGGATCTTGGCGCCGGCGAAGGGCAACTCTTCTCGGATCTCAGCGGCGGCGAAGGGAGCGTCCTCTCCGATCGAGAACGCACGGGCGGCGGCGATGGGATGCGAGTGCGAGGCGGCGGCGATGGGATGCGAGTGCGAGGCGGCGGCGATGGGATCTGGTGGTGTGGCGTGGTGGCCTGGAAGGGATCTGATGCGAGTGCGAGCTCGAGGGCACCTGGAGGCCTCATTCCGAGACGATTTTTTTTCGCTGGTTAATCGTCGTAGGGTTTTTTTTTCGCTGGTTAATCATCGTAGGTTTTTTTTTCGTCGCTTGTCTCGGGCGCGACCTGAAGAGCGCGGGGGCTGGCAGAGGATTTGGTACGTGGTTTTTTCGGTTCGTGGCGGGTCAGCATTAGGTCGGAAAAGGGGGGAGGAGGTACCAAAATAGGTACCAAATATAACCGGGTGAGGTGGGACGAAAATAAAACCCGGAACGCGACCTACTAACTGAGACATTAGGAGTTTAGATAACTCTGTGATCTGCAAACCGTATCACAGGTATGTGGTCCTAGCTTGTATATACAAGGATTCTGCCGATATGCACACATCCTCTCATCAATCAATCACATTGACAGCGCGTATCTATGTACCTGATACTTATTTTGTACAGCACCCTCTATATATACTGAGACAAGAGGGGGTCATGGCCATTGCCTCAAATCTCTAACTGTGTCGCAATCTCGTCAACGCCATGAAGGGGGGCAGCATGGTGTATACAGTTGCTGTTTTGTTCATCGGGTGCCTAGTCATGGTTGGACAATGTAAGCACATCTTCTCTATCATATTGTTTATATCCTTGCAGCCAGCCCACTATATTTCAAAAGTATTGTTCCTTCTATCTACATAAGATAAGATACTTGCCTATTGTGCACGGATAACCATATAATATGTCATATGTAATAGGTCGTCCCGAGCCCGAGAGCACATACGAAGACGGACATCGCAACACGGCTACGGTGGACTCATCATTAGATGACAACAAACTTACCTTGGAATGGTGTGTGGCAAGGGATTGTGTGACCAAAGGTGGAGCGCATGCCAATCATTGCTTTTGCTGCCTCAATGCGCCTGGAGCACCTTGTTTTAATTCGAGAGTGGAATGTCAGATTCAATGCCCAAGTATGCTACCAGGAAAATAAGGGTGTCCATAGTAGGAAATAGGTTTAAGTTGTCATTATCTATGCAATTTGAGTCATGGGCGAGTATTAAATTATGTTGAGAATTAAACATTTTGGTTGATGATTACGAGAGTGGTGATACCTTAAGACCACCTATCACTACAAAAAAAATATACTTCCGTGATGATACGTGTTTGTCACAGTAGGTCGTGTTTTTTGTCATGCATGTACATCCATGACAAATTTATGACAGAATCAAGATAGTCATACCTGTGATGTCGTAGAAGTGTTTCATGACATTACCAAAATTATCATCACGGAAGTGTCCACTTCCATGACGATAACTCGCGCATCACAGAAGTGCTTTCGTAAAGGGTGACCGACACGTGGCATCCACCGTAACGGAACGCCGTTAAGCTATCGGGTCAGATTTTGGATACGATAACCCGTTAATAGCCCCGACCAATGGGGATTTTCCACATGTAAAATCATCATTGGCTGGAGGAGACACGTGTCAGGTCCGCGCTGGCACAGGTGTCACTCATCCAATGGGCGAGATGCGCCTATGATATGTTGACACGTGGACCGGCCCATCAAGTTTAAATGGGCCGGCCCAACTAAAGGCCCACAAGATTTTGTGGACCATAATGGGCCGGCCCAGCTAAAGGCCCATGAGATTTTGCGGGCCATAATGGGCTGGCCCAGCTAACGGCCCACAAAATTTCGCGGGCCATAATGGGCCGGCCCAGGTAAAGGCCCACAAGATTCTTGCGGATCATAATGGGCCGGCCCGGCTAAAGGCCCACAAGATTTCGCCGACATTAACGGGCCGGCCCAGCTGTAGGCCCACAAGAATTTGAGGGCCCTAGTAGGCCGGCCCATTAACTGACTGCCATGTTTTGGGCCAAATGCCGGCCCATATTTGATCCGGTCCATTAATGGTCTGCCACGTTCCGGGCCTAATAGTGGCTCATATGAGATCCGGCCCGTTAAAAGCCTACCACGTTCTGGGCCAAATTACGGCCCAGATCAGGTACGACCCTTTAAGAGGCTATGAGCTTAATTATGGCCCATATCAGATTCGGCCCGTCAACTGGACACTATGCTTTTGGGCCCACTTGCTAGAGGCCCACTTAGTAATTCGGCCTGACATTAGTTTTGGCCTCTTAAGGACCCGTTTAACATTTCGGCCCTATATTAATTTCGGCCTGTTAAATGCCCATCATATTGTTGGGCCTAACTACGGCCCGGTTTGCACCCGGCCTGCTCGGAGCCGATATCTGATTGGGCCAAATAAGGACCGAGACAATTTTGGCATGTTAAAAGCCCGTTATTTGATTCGCACAATCATGGGCCGAGGTTCATTTCGGGCTGCTGCTGGCCCTATTAGCTGTTCGGCACGTTTCAGGCCAAACCTACATCGTGATTGCAATGACGGCCCGATTATGTACCATAATTTTACGGTTTGGCCGGTTTACTGCGAAGATAGTAAAATAACTGCAGCATCGTGAATAAGAAAAAACCTAGACTATACAATAAAGAAATTAAAGCATATTACATCCACTGGGCATCAAAGTTCGCCACTATGATAATAAAGCACAAGCAGACAACAGATTATATACACTGGGCATCAAAGATCGCCACTAGTGCAAATAAACACGCCGACAAAATAATATACAAAACCGACAGCACTTCAATAGAGTTCAAGAAAGGTTAGCCCTGCTGGGGAGCTGCAGCGCAAGCAGCTGAGCAAGATGATGAGACTGCGCTTGTTCAACACTTAAATCTTCCTCACTCTGAAAGATAAACAAGAAGACAGATGATAGGTTTTGCACATAAAAGTATCAGTGCTGACAATTCATCACATTTCTTACTGACGAATAAAGTGACACAGTTTAAAATTGCATTAACACAATATGGTATTGTTGAGGTCAAGACATGGCAGGAAATGACATTGTGAAGGAGTTAGCAGCTTCACGACACCACTGGATTACAGATCAAGAACTCATAAGTATCAATAGTTAGTGTGCTGTCAATTGATCCCATTTCAGATTGGCAAATAAAGAGATGGTTTAAATAATACTCTCTCCGTCCGGAATTACTTGTCATCAAAACAGATGTGTCTAGAACTAAAATACATCTAGATACATCCATTTCAATGACAAGTATTTTTGGACGGAGGGAGTGGTAGAATGATATGACATTGTTCATAGTTAAGACATTGCAGAATATGACATTGTGCTGTAGTGGGTAGGTTCACCACACCACTGGATTACGGATGAAGAACAGAAGCATACATGTAGTGCAAAAGAAGATCACTTGCTCTGTATACTTTAATTTACATGGTATGAATAAGGAACTTGGTTGTACAACTGAAAACTTAAATTGAGAAAGGACAAAGTTTTGTTTATGAACTACTCCCTCCGTTCTAAAATAGATGACCCAACTTTATACTAACTTCAGTATAAAATTGGGTCATCTATTTTGGAACGGAGGGAGTACATAGTAAACTTTAAACATGCAATTTGATGCAAACACCAAAAATAAACAGCTGTTGCAGTCATGCCTAACCAAATATATACAACAAAGTTTGAAGGCTTGAGATGCACAAACTTACATCATTGGTGAAGACAGGCTCTATAAAGGCCTTGTCCATGCTGATGAGGGGGCAATTCAAGAAATTTACCATAGAATGTTCTTCATAAGCATTGCCTTTATTCTACATTTTGTTAAGAGTAAATATAGATGTGATAATATACAAAAAAATGGAGAATATTTAAGATAAGATGAAGAGTGATGCTACATAACCAAGTAGCTATAAATGTAAGTGCAACGATACAGGCAAAAGGTATAGCCAAGAGCAATGTACAACTAAACTTCTTCGGTACCAACCTTATGGTAAAAGTAAATATAGATCTGATGTGTAGAAAATGGAGGGCAAAGGAAAATAAGCTGCAGAGTGATGGTACATGAGCAACTACCTGTCATTATAAGTACACTGATAAAGGACAGCATGTACTTACAAGAACAATGCAGAGCTAAAAAAACATTGACATTGGATACTGAAGAATTTGGAGCGAACAATTGATAAGCAAGCTATCATGCATACTGCTGTCACATAATGAACTAGGTATGTATACAAGTACAGTGATACAGGACAACATGTACTAACAAGAGCAAAGCAGCGGGCAGCATATTTGCGATATCCTGTCGTTCTTTTCAAATCGGAATTCTTCTTCGAGGAGATTTCCTGCAAACAAGATCCGTAAGGCACATGCGGAAAAGTAGAAGTCCAAATTGTCATGTGATTTCATAAATAGTACCTCATCCTGGGAACGGGACCAGTGCATAACAATGTTTTTCCATTCAATGTCTTCTAAATTTAGCACAGGAGACTTCACCAGAAATTTGTTTATAGATTTGCCACCAAAGTGTGATTTCCTCAGGTAACACCGATACTGCTACAATGCTTCCTTGAAAAGCACAAGCAAGCTTTCCTCGTCATGTCTATCCAAATTGACCCTCGCCTAGTTACAACAATGTAATGTAAATCATTGATGTGTTCAATCAGCAGAAAACAGGAAAATAATAACCATGAATAATAGCACTTATACGTAAGTTGGACAGGAAGATGTGAAAATGGTGTTTGTCTTCACAATAATCTTCCCATGATGGGAATATATGCATGTGGTCCCTAACAACATTGAAAGCATTGTCTTTTAAACTGGGAATAAATGGAATGGGGTTCCAATCTGCAGGAATTGGTCGTGTCTGCAGTTGGGATAGGTCTTCGGTCGGTGGACTTGCTGTACTTTTTGCTGGAGTGGGATTTTTCTGTGGTATAACTGGTGCTATGGCAAATGAAATCGCTATACCTTTTGCTGGAGTGCATGTCTTGTGTGGTGGGGCTAGTGGTGTGGCCAGTGAAGTATGGGTACAGTCTGCTGGAGTCGGTCCTACGTTTTGTGTCACAGCTCTATCGAACATGGTAAAGAAGAGCAAGCAGATTTTGGATAATAAAATGTTGGTTGCGCAGTGCCCACACATGATGAACCAGAGAGCATTAAGAATGCAACTCCCAGCTGTCTCTCGACCATTTTGAGGCGGTTGGATGAAGATCCTACGTCTCCTAACACTTCTTCTTCCTCGTCTGTGATTCTTCCCATACAGAACACCGCACGGGCCGCCGGCCGGACCACCGTCCCCACCGCCTATGTTCCTCCGCCACCCCCACCCCCCACCCGCGTCGAGTTTTCTTCGTTCGGTGAGGCCCCACAACCACCCAAGCCCCTTGAATCGCACCGGCGAACTCCGGCGAGCTCTGAAAAATTGACTGACCCAATTTTGAAATTTAGTCTACTGTGATTTAACTAGTGTGGAATATAAAAGGGAAAAACCATAAGCATTGGGAGTATAGTGTTGAGCGTGCCATGGCGGATGTGAAGGTGCAAACCGGACAAAGGCAACTTCGCAACCAAGACAAGAAATCAGAGTAAAGCAGCGACGATCTATTTTCTTGCTGCGATAAATAAGTTGAGCAGATACGAAAGAGTACCGCCTCTGGTGCGGCGCCGTGTACGCATCTGGTGAGAATTTGACGGTGTTGCAGTAGCGATGGCTGTCGGCGATGTGGAAGCAGATCTAGGAGGGTAGACAATGGCAGCAGGGCGCGGTGGACGAGACATTCATAGGAGCGGCGCCGGCAAGGTGGACGACGGCGGGGATGAAGCGAGAGGACGGGATGCAAGGATCCTGGTCCGAAGGCATGGATGAGAGAGGTCGATCTCTTGTAATGGACGACGGCGTCGGGGTATCAGCTCCGGCATGGTGGAGCAGGACGGCGGTGGATGGGGTGGCAGACGGTGGCGGACGGAGGAGGGTGGGGTGGAAAGGGTGTTTTGGCGCCCGCGGAGTACAAATGGAGAAAAGGGAGGTAGAGAGGAAGGGGGGAAACCATGTAGTCAGAGCGCGCTTGTCTCAAATGCGAGGAAATTTACAAACTTAGCCCACGTTTCAAATTTCTACTACGTACATCACAGCAACATTAGTCGGTTGGGGATAGGACGGTAATCTCGCATACACCGAATATTTGCCGACGAGAGTTTGTTTTTGGCGCCCACCGTGTATGAATATGAATCGGGGAGGGAGTCGATTTCGGCCGAGGGCACACTGTGTTTTGGCGCCCACCGTGTATGAATCCGGGTGAGAGGCGGTTACGTCACGTTCGGGTGAAATTACAAACCTACCCATATCGAAACCTATAGAAATCCAGCAGATAGGCTTTGCGCGGCAGGGATAGGCAGTAGTGATTTCCATCTCGTAGATTTTGGTTTCGGATGGTTACTGCGACTTTCCCCGCTTCATTCAAATTTTGCACAGTGCACGTTTACCATGCCAACTCAATTCGAATCCCATTTGTATTCTACTATTTTTTTTCGGGCGGGATTCATTTTCAATTGGAATTACATTCTATATACATCATTTTTTTTACATATATACTTTCAAAAGCACAACATTCTGCTCCTTTATATGTATAATAAGATTTACAAATACAACGATCTCGAAATCTTAAGGTTGAATTCGAAAAAATTTAACCAGATTATGTTCTACTAAAATGTATGGATCAGTAATATCTACATATTAAATAACATAGATGTGAGTGAATTCATATGAGTATGCATGTTTGATAGATCAATTTTGGTTCGAGTATGGATTACATGTATCATCATCTCAAATTCAAATATTTGAATCCCTTTTTTGTTCACTCCTTTCACGCCCATCTCTCTCGCATGCATGCTCCTTCAGGTAGCAATCACTCTCTATTCTCCAGCTCACCCGCACGCTCACTTCATGTTTCTCCTATCCTCGCAAACATGGTCTCTCGATGTCTCCCTTAAGAAGTGTCACACTCTCCCTATCATTATACATTACACGATTTTCATTATCTCTCACGTCTCTACTGTTCTCTGGTATCTGTGGGGACCGATTCTCCAGGTATTAATTCCCAGAAAATGGCCCTTGTGCTCATCAGCACCAGGATAACTGTTAGCTGATGAGGTACCAACTTGACACAGAAATTCCAAGCAAAACATAAAATATGGAGTACAAGACCATTCTGGTCTGTGAGTACAACAAATGGTTTCTAGTGGTTGATGGCGGAAGCGCGTTGTGAAACATCAGTGTCCATGGAACTCCATTTCCCACGGGAACAGCTGACCAGGTTAACTCCTATCTTCGCGAGGCTGCTATCACCGTTGCATAGGTTCTGGGCTGTCATCACGGTCGCTCCTCTCCGCGCAAGAAATCTGGCCAAGACAATAGCCAGGGACAAGCCAGTGAGTACTTTGAATGTACTCGCAAACATTATGAACACAGGGATAATATTGCAATGATGTGCTGAAAATATTTTATACTCATGACACCACATAAAAGGGCTTTAAAAGAAATGCCACAGTCGGGTGTCTGAGCGACACCACATAAAAGGGCTTTAAAAGAAATGCCACAGTCGGGCGTCTGAGCGACACCACATAAAGGGCATTAAAAGAAATGCCACAGTCGGACGTCTGAGCGACATCACAGACAGGGCTTTAAAAGAAATGCCACAGTCGGGCGTCTGAGCGACACCACATAAAGGACTTTGAAAGAAAAACAATCATAGTGAATATTCAGGAGGTAGAACCATCCCAGGGATATTTGATAAATACCAACAATATCACGGGTTAGTCCACAACAATAATAACCATAATTATCACAAGTCACAAGTTGTGATTCCATTTCTGGTTTAACAGTTCACCTCCGAAGACCGACACTCGACCCATCCCAGACTGTAATCCTTAACCATGGACACGGCTATTCGAATAGGTTTAATCTTTGCAGAGGGTGTACTCTTTACCCACGACTAACAGATTTCTTTAGTCCATCGGGACTAATTCTGTCTACGGTCTTTTTGTTGAAAACACACCTAACTTGCACACACCAGCTTAACTCACACGTGTCTGGAATTACCCACGACACCTGTCAAGCAAACTCTAAGTGGGGAGGCTACAACCTCGCGTAGCATGGGATCAAATTTATATTGCGCGCTCTAAGGGGTGGCCTCCCCTCTCGGTCTCAACCGGAAACACCCATGCCCCCGGACCAGGTGGCCTGCCTACCAGCTACAACCGGTATCTTCCACCCTGGCCTCTCTATACGGTGTGTGCTGGGAAGAGGTTGACAACTTACTGAACCGTACTCTACTTGTTGTAGAGACGAGTGGTAGTACGAAACAAGTATGGGGGTTACTGGAACAAGACTCGATCTATGGTCGACTCAGGAGGTTTAAGTATTCCCTGCATGATTAGCATAACGAATATATTTCAACCAACAGAGTCACCGCTCATATTACCTTACCATGCCATACCAGACATAACCGTCCCGACGAAGACCGGCGACAAACTCATGCCTACCCAAGGCAGAGGTTTTGCCGGGTTCCTGCCGGTATGCATGCAAGGCACATGAGAATGGTTATCATCACAAGTGTGATCATTTCCAACAGCATGGAAATCTCAAATATGCATCCATGCACATGATCATCTCACATGAAATAACAATTTCTCCAAAAGAGAGGTAGTGTGATAAATGTGTCAACGAACACTCAAAAATATCATGCCAGGGTTCAGAATGCTTGCCTTCAGGTCATGGGAAGGCAGGGTGCATTTCAAACTCTTGAAATACTTCTCCTCTCTTCAAAAATCCTATTTTAGAAATATAAATGAATTAACACACAAAAATAAAAATAGCACAAAAAGTTGTTTGGAAATTTTTTCAATTAAATCTTAAAATAAACTAGATCAAATTTGAGAGAGGTAGGAAAAAGAATTAATTCATTTGGAGTTATATTTAAAAAGATAAAGCCAGTCAAAATTTGGTCAAAATATGTTTTTAATAATAAACAGAAAAGAAAACGCTTCGGGCAGAATACCCCTTCAAAACGGGGAGACGTACTCGGGGTCTTTACGCTTCCACTTAAATGCGTGGAGACGGGGCTGGGTCTCTGACAGTGGGTCCAGGGGGCCCACTGGTCAGGTTTGACCAGTCCCCACTCCCTCCTCTTCTTTGCCCGAGCCGAGGCGGGGCGTCCGGTGATCGTCACCGGCGAACGGCATCTTTTCGCGGGCATCTAAGAGCAGGAAAGGATCTGCCACTCCTAGGCGGTCCTTCCGGTGGTCGCAGGGTCGCCGGAGGTGGAGGGAGTCGCCGGCGGCGAGCTCCGCGACGGAGGTGGCTTCGGGGACAAAGTGATTTTTGGGCTGCGGTGGTCTCCGGCCAAAATTGAGCGAGGGGTTGTGTTTGCGAGAGGAAGGAAGAGTTCTTGGTGGAGAGAATGGAGAGGTAGAGGCATTGGTGGCGATGGAATCGGCCGGGGCTTGGCGGCGACCGAACCAGCCGGACTCGGGGAAGAAGGCCTTCCCTTGCTCGACTGCTGGCCAAGGCAACACTAGGAGGATCATATGAGGTTGCTCGAGGACTCGATTGAGCTCCGGGGCCCTTTTATACTCGGTGGAGGTCGGTTCCGAGGTGTCCGGCGATAAGGACGACGGCGAACCGTCTTTCTATAGCAATGGCGACGTGGCGGCGACGCGCTAGGAGACGAAGCTGCGGATAAGCTTGCGAAGCTCCAGGGGGCAGGTGGCGAGCGGGGAAGGCTCGGGCGGCGCCGACCTGAGCAGGGCTGTCGGGCGGCCGTGGCGGCTAGTCCTTGGCTTGCCGGGGACGCGGCGAGCGTCTGCTTGGCGCGTTGCAGTGAGGGGGAGCATGTAGCGCGCAAGGGGACACGGCGTGCCGGCTGCGGTCGGTCACGGGCTGGGGTGAGTGCGGGGCGTGACGCGGCGGCTCGGGCGCCGCTCGTGCAATACGCGCGCTCTGGGCGCGTCCAGTGCACGCACGGAAGGTGTTCGATACAATGCCATGGCATGCTACATGTCACAGATGAGGTTGGCAAGCAACAGGACTAGGTTAGAGATAGAGGGAAACTCAAGGGACAAGGTGGTTTGGTCAGGTGGCCAAGTTCATAATATAGACTTGAGATCATGCCAAATCAGTCCATGCACTCCAGGTGTTTGACAAAATGCCACAGGCACTTAGGCTATTCTTCGAGGGGCCAAATCTTCCAGATCAGTGTCTCCTTGGATGCACAAGAGGGTGGTGAGGTTAGTTGGTGGAAAGCACAAACTTGCTAGTGTAAGTTTCGCAGAACTTCAAATCTGGACAAGATGTGAATGGCATTATTTCATGAACTAAAAATGATCAAAAGAGTGCATGCTCCTGGACTTAGGGGTTTAGCATGGAGGACTACAAGTAGGAGAAAGAATCAAGGGCCAAAGAGCAAGCAATAATATGGTTGCTGCACAAACCATCATGTTTGACCAGGATGGAGATGAGGTTGATTCACTCAAAAATTTCAAAGAACATCCCTGGATTTTTGCATATAATGCAATCATATGCTCCTACTGACATCCCATAATTTTGGTGGAAGCTAGAAACAAATATTTTAAAGGGTTGTAGTGCAAAAATGCCTACTGGACCAGAGAAGAAAAACATGTGTAATACTCAAAATATGCAATGAAATAAATATATTAATGCACAAAAGTGACTTAGAGGCATCACAGGACATCTCCAAATTTTGGTGGAATTTTTAGTTAAATTTATCAAATGGTTGTAGTTCAAAAAGAGCTCCAAAACTTAAAACAAGTCATTTTAATGAATATAGCTCAGGGTGAAATAATTTAATAAATAATCCTACTGATTAGGAAATTGTTTTAATGAGATGTCATAGAAGTTCAATATGTTTGAAAGGATCCTCTTGGGAAAAATAAATCCTTAATATTAAAAGAAAGGTTTTGAAATCAACAGAAATATTCTTGCAGGCAAAAATTTTAACTCTTGGCAAAATTTTAATAACTAAAACCTGGTTAAATTTTTGGGGTGTTACAATTACTACCCCCCTTAAGAAAAATCTCGTCCTCGAGATTTGCTAAGAGCCGTTGTGAAAAACAAATGCTCCATATGTGTCTGAGCGGTTGTGAGTCTGCTGCCGTGGTGCTGCGTGAATAAAAATAATCCATGTTGTGAGGGGATAACTGTTGCAGCAACTCAGGGAAAAGAAATCTCATTCTAGGATTTTTCACGGTTACACAAGTTAATCACAAAGAAAACTACTCATACTAGTAGAAACTAAATAATCGACTCGTCGCACACATTCGAGGTACCATGCACAAGTTACAACGTAACAATAAATGCTTGCAATAACAAACACAGCAGTGACGTCTAAAATGAAAACGGTAACTGGACGGGGTCCCGATAAAATGTCTCTGGTAAAGGGGTACACTCTTCTTCTATTAGAGGAAGTGGATTGACCAGTCGATGTATGCGTCTCTCCGGGTCGGGCCTCAGTGGTCTGCCAATGGCAATCTGAGGATTCAAATCAGCGAGACTCTGGAGATAATCCATCACTTGCCGGTTCAAATGCTCTTGAGCGATGATGTACTGGATAAGGTTGGCCAGTACTGGGTCTCTCTCAATCCGTCCACCAGGAAAATTTGTTACTCCTCCAGTGCTGCACGGCTCGGAAAGTAATAATATCCTCGTTCGCGGGCATAGGGCACTTCGGATCGAAGGCGAGCAATCGCTTCGTTTGCAGCAGCTTCTATGGCCAAGTGTGGGGTCGGCATAGATTTCCCCATGAAGGAAACTTCCGTTGGATCTTGGTTGGGGTCTATGGGAGGAATGTGTACTGCTGCCCAATATTCCGAGGTGGAAAAAGTGATTCTCAATTTGAACAGCTCGTACTGGGGTGGCTGGGTAGAACCCATGGTACTGCAGGTAAAGTCCCACAATATTTTGACAAAGCTGCCTGGGGTTGCATCTGGGGTTCTCAGATGAATACTGGGGCTCGGCATGACAGGAAAAAGGTTGTGAGGGTGGTGCACAAGGTGTGGGGTGCTTGGTAAGGTCACGAGGTGGCCTTTATATAGCAATGGAGCTGGGTCATTTCACCGTGGTGAAAGGTAATAAATTTACCAGCTTAGCTCCAAAGGTCGGGTCAGTGTCAGGGATACACATATCTCATAAAGAGACGTGTTACTGTGGTTGTCGTCGGGGTTGGTTTTGGTAGCTGTGCCCGAAAAATATGCAACTATGCGCTAAGAAAATACGCAAGGCTACTATTAAAACAGAGGCATAACGACATGCTGCGATTATATACAAGGTCGCACGATTACAAAGCGAGGGCACACTGAAACTCGGTACTACTCGTACGGCTTAGTCTACCTCGTTTACGTCTAAACGGGCGTGCCTGGTGGATGTCGAGGCTTCTCCACGGGTCTCACTGCCGGGATTAGTCGGAGATGGCGAAGGAACTGCAGGGTCGGGGTAGCGATGGTGACCATCGCGGGGATTGTTAGCCACAATCCCGTTGGAGTGTGTTCCCAAAAGGCGTCGAAGCACTTCTGGGGTCACCACAGTATCTTGGATGATGGCTGGGGCTGACCTTAGGGTCTCGATCGGGTGTTCGAACAGCACGACTGGGTTGTCGGCATCGGGCTCGTCTTCTCTTCTTGCTGGGGCTCGACGAACCAGCTCTCCTCGAGCTGCGATCAGATCAATAGTGATTTGATCAAACAATGCCTCTAGTGCACTTACATAGCGCACTAGGTGCAACAATGCGGGATCTGTCTCGTGATCTCCGTTGGCAACTTGGGGTGGTCTACCATACCCTTCACGCCTGGGGTAGTAGTAGAACGAGCGACAGTTAACTCTAGGCGACAACTGCCGAAGTTGAACTATAGCCTCTCGAGCAGCTAGCTGGATGGCTTGTGGCTCGAAGGAAGTTGTTCTTCCGGTGAACCTGTAGGGGCGTTCTGGCGATAGACCCCTACCGTAGATGTGCACAGTGGCCCAAAATTGACGGCTCTCACCGCTCATGGTCCCTTGGTACACCACATATTCTGGGGGTTCTTCTAACGCATAGGCACGACGGGTGAGGTTTGCGAGTATGGTCACAAAACCTCCAAGGTTGGTGGCTGTGGTCTCGTTGTGCACTACGGGGCCTGGCATTATCGCTCGGCTTGGGTTAGAGGCTGTGCTGGGTTGGGGCTAGCGTGCCCTTTTTATAGAAAAAGGGGCCGGAGTCTTCCTTCGCACGCTTGCGAAGTAGACATCTTGGGCGCTGGTCACTAGCGCGTGATCGACAGGCTAGGTTGATAGGTTGGGCACCGAGTGCCAAAAGTGTCGGGGTCACTGTGTGGCTATCTTGCATGAGAAGCTCGGCTGGGGTTTGGTTAAGGTCTGGTGGGTTGGTTTGCCTAAGTTTTCCGACCTGGCTAAGATAGGATTAGCCAAGGGTCAGCCTGGCTCTGATACCAAGTCTGTGGGGACCGATTCTCCGGGTATTAATTCCCAGAAAATGGACCTTGTGCTCATCAGCCCCAGGATAACTGTTAGCTGATGAGGTACCAACTTGACACAGAAATTCCAAGCAAAACATAAAATATGGAGAACAAGACCATTCTGGTCTATGAGTACAACAAATGGTTTCTAGTGGTTGACGGCGAAAGCGCGTCGTGAAACATCAGTGTCCATGGAACTCCATTTCCCACGGGAACAGCTGACCAGGTTAACTCCTATCTTTGCGAGGCTGCTATTACCGTTGCATAGGTTCTGGGCTGTCATCACGGTCGCTCCTCTCCACGCAAGAAATCTGGCCAAGACAATAGCCAGGCACAAGCCAATGAGTACTTTGAATGTACTCGCAAACATTATGAACACAGGGATAATATTGCAATGATGTGCTGAAAATATTTTATACTCATGACGTCAGTCACAAAAATATAAATATAACTCTGATGTGTGTAAGCATGTTATATATGAATATGTAATATCATAGAAGTATTAAAAATATAATGAAATAAATAACAAGCATGCCACAGTCGGGCGTCTGAGCGACACCACATAAAAGGGCTTTAAAAGAAATGCCACAGTCGAGCGTCTGAGCGACACCACATAAAAGGGCTTTAAAAGAAATGCCACAGTCGGGCGTCTGAGCGACACCACATAAAGGGCATTAAAAGAAATGCCACAGTCGGACGTCTGAGCGACATCACATACAGGGCTTTAAAAGAAATGCCACAGTCGAGCGTCTGAGCGACACCACATAAAGGGCTTTGAAAGAAAAACAATCATAGTGAATATTCAAGAGGTAGAACCATCCCAGGGATATTTGATAAATACCAATAGTATCACGGGTTAGTCCACAACAATAATAACCATAATTATCACAAGTCACAAGTTGTGATTCCATTTCTGGTTTAACAGTTCACCTCCGAAGACCGACACTAAGACCGACACTCGACCCATCCCAAACTGTAATCCTTAACCATGGACACGGCTATTCGAATAGTTTTAATCTCTGCAGAGGGTGTACTCTTTACCCACGACTAACAGATTTCTTTAGTCCATCGAGACTAATTCCGTCTACGGTCTTTTTGTTGAAAACACACCTAACTTGCACACACCAGCTTAACTCACACGTGTCTGGAATCACCCACGACACCTGTAAAGGAAACTCTAAGTGGGGAGGCTACAACCTCGCGTAGCATGGGATCAAATTTATATTGCACGCTCTAAGGGGTGGCCTCCCCTCGCGGTCTCAACCGGAAACACCCATGCCCCCGGACCAGGTGGCCTGCCTACCAGCTACAACCGGTATCTTCCACCCTGGCCTCTCTATACGGTGTGTGCTAGGAAGAGGTTGACAACTTACTGAACCGTACTCTACTTGTTGTAGAGACGAGTGGTACTACGAAACAAGTATGGGGGTTACTGGAACAAGACTCAATCTATGGTCGACTCAGGAGGTTTAAGTATTCCCTGCATGATTAGCATAACGAATATATTTCAACCAACAGAGTCACCGCTCATATTACCTTACCATGCCATACCAGACATAACCGTCCCGACGAAGACCGGCGACAAACTCATGCCTACCCAAGGCAGAGGTTTTCCCGGGTTCCTGCCGGTATGCATGCAAGGCACATGAGAATGGTTATCATCACAAGTGTGATCATTTCCAACAGCATGGAAATCTCAAATATGCATCCATGCACATGATCATCTCACATGAAATAACAATTTCTCCAAAAGAGAGGTAGTGTGATAAATGTGTCAACGAACACTCAAAAATATCATGCCAGGGTTCAGAATGCTTGCCTTCAGGTCATGGGAAGGCAGGGTGCATTTCAAACTCTTGAAATACTTCTCCTCTCTTCAAAAATCCTATTTTAGAAATATAAATGAATTAACACACAAAAATAAAAACAGCACAAAAAGTTGTTTGGAAATTTTTTCAATTAAATCTTAAAATAAACTAGATCAAATTTGAGAGAGGTAGAAAAAAGAATTAATTCATTTGGAGTTATATTTAAAAAGATAAAGCCAGTCAAAATTTGGTCAAAATATGTTTTTAATAATAAACAGAAAAGAAAACGCTTCGGGCAGAATACCCCTTCAAAATGGGGAGACGTACTCGTGGTCTTTAAGCTTCCACTTAAATGCGTGGAGACGGGGCTGGGTCTCTGACAGTGGGTCCAGGGGGCCCACTGGTCAGGTTTGACCAGTCCCCACTCCCTCCTCTTCTCTGCCCGAGCCGAGGCGGGGCGTCCGGTGATCGTCACCGGCGAACGGCGTCTTTTCGCGGGCATCTAAGAGCAGGAAAGGATCTGCCACTCCTAGGCGGTCCTTCCGGTGGTCGCAGGGTCGCCGGAGGTGGAGGGAGTCACCGGCGGCGAGCTCTGCGATGGAGGGGGCTTCGGGGACAAAGTGATTTTTGGGCTGCGGTGGTCTCCGGCCAAAATTGAGCGAGGGGTTGTGTTCGCGAGAGGAAGGAAGAGTTCTTGGTGGAGAGAATGGAGAGGTAGAGGCATTGGTGGCGATGGAATCTGCCGGGGCTTGGCGGCGACCAAACCGGCCGGACTCGGGGAAGAAGGCCTTCCCTTGCTCGACTGCTGGCCAAGGCAACACTAGGAGGATCATATGAGGTTGCTCGAGGACTCGATTGAGCTCCGGGGCCCTTTTATACGCGGTGGAGGTCGGTTCCGAGGTATCCGGCGATAAGGACGACGGTGAACTGTCTTTCTGTAGCAATGGCGATGTGGCGGCGACGCGCGCTAGGAGATGAAGCTGCGGATAAGCTTGCGAAGCTCCAGGGGGCAGGTGGCGAGCGGGGAAGGCTCGGGCGGCGCCGACCTGAGCAGGGCTGTCGGGCGGCCGTGGCGGCTAGTCCTTGGCTTGCTGGGGACGCGTCGAGCGTCTGCTTGGCACGTTGCGGTGAGGGGAAGCATGTAGCGTGCAAGGGGACATGGCGTGCCGGCAGCGGTCGGTCATGGGCTGGGGTGAGTGCGGGGCGTGACACGGCGGCTCGGGCGCCGCTCGTGCAATACGCGCGCTCTGGGCGCGTCTAGTGCACGCACGGAAGGTGTTCGATACAATGCCGTGGCATGCTACATGTCACAGATGAGGTTGGCAAGTAACAGGACTAGGTTAGAGATAGAGGGAAACTCAAGGGACAAGGTGGTTTGGTCAGGTGGCCAAGTTCATAATGTAGACTTGAGATCATGCCAAATCAGTCCATGCACTGCAGGTGTTTGACAAAATGCCACAGGCACTTAGGCTATTCTTGGAGGGGCCAAATCTTCCAGATCAGTGTCTCCTTGGATGCACAAGAGGGTTGTGAGGTTAGTTGGTGGAAAGCACAAACTTGCTAGTGTAAGTTTCGCAGAACTTCAAATCTGGACAGGATGTGAATGGCATTATTTCATGAACTAAAAATGATCAAAAGAGTGCATGCTCCTGGACTTAGGGGTTTAGCATGGAGGACTACAAGTAGGAGAAAGAATCAAGGGCCAAAGAGCAAGCAATAATATGGTTGCTGCACAAACCATCATGTTGGACCAGGATGGAGATGAGGTTGATTCACTCAAAAATTTCAAAGAAGATCCCTACAATTTTTGCATATAATGGAATCATATGCTCCTACTGACATCCCATAATTTTGGTGGAAGCTAGAAACAAATATTTTAAAGGGTTGTAGTGCAAAAATGCCTACTGGACCAGAGAAGAAAAACATGTGTAATACTCAAAATATGCAATGAAATAAATATATTAATGCACAAAAGTGATTTAGGGGCATCACAGGACATCTCCAAATTTTGGTGGAATTTTTAGTTAAATTTATCAAATGGTTGTAGTTCAAAAAGAGCTCCAAAACTTAAAACAAGTCATTTTAATGAATATAGCTCAGGGTGAAATAATTTAATAAATAATCCTACTGATTAGGAAATTGTTTTAATGAGATGTCATAGAAGTTCAATATGTTTGGAAGGATCCTCTTGGGAAAAATAAATCCTTAATATTAAAAGAAAGGTTTTGAAATCAACAGAAATATTCTTGCAGGCAAAAATTTTAACTCTTGGCAAAATTTTAATAACTAAAACCTGGTTAAATTTTTGGGGTGTTACAATTACTACCCCCCTTAAGAAAAATCTCGTCCTCGATATTTGCTAAGAGCCGTTGTGAAAAACAAATGCTCCATATGTGTCCGAGCGGTTGTGAGTCTGCTGCCGTGGTGCTGCGTGAATAAAAATAATCCATGTAGTGAGGGGATAACCGTTGCAGCAACTCAGGAAAAAGAAATCTCATTCTAGGATTTTTCGCGGTTACACAAGTTAATCACAAAGAAAAGTACTCATACTAGTAGAAACTAAATAATCGACTCGTCGCACACATTCGAGGTACCATGCACAAGTTACAACGTAACAATAAATGCTTGCAATAACAAACACAACAGTGACGTATAAAATGAAAACGGTAACTGGACGGGGTCCCGATAAAATGTCTCTGGTAAAGGGGTACACTCTTCTTCTATTAGAGGAAGTGGATTGACCAGTCGATGTATGCGTCTCTCCGGGTCGGGCCTCAGTGGTCTGCCGATGGCAATCTGAGGATTCAAATCAGCGAGACTCTGGAGATAATCCATCACTCGCCGGTTCAAATGCTCTTGAGCGATGATGTACTGGATAAGGTTGGCCAGTACTGGGTCTCTCTCAATCCGTCCACCGGGAAAAGTTATTACTCCTCCGAGTGCTGCACGGCTCGGAAAGTAATAATATCCTCGTTCGCGGGCATAGGGCACTGCGGATCGAAGGCGAGCAATCGCTTCGTTTGCAGCAGCTTCTATGGCTAAGTGTGGGGTCGGCATAGATTTCCCCACGAAGGAAACTTCCGTTGGATCTTGGTTGGGGTCTATGGGAGGAATGTGTACTGCTGCCCAATATTCCGAGGTGGAAAAAGTGATTCTCGATTTGAACAGCTCGTACTGGGGTGGCTGGGTAGAACCCATGGTATTGCAGGTAAAGTCCCACAATATTTTGACAAAGCTGCCTGGGGTTGCATCTGGGGTTCTCAGATGAATACTGGGGCTCGGCATGACAGGAAAATGGTTGTGAGGGTGGTGCACAAGGTGTGGGGTGCTTGGTAAGGTCACGAGGTGGCCTTTATATAGCAATGGAGCTGGGTCATTTCACCATGGTGAAAGGTAATAAATTTACCAGCTTAGCTCCCAAGGTCAGGTTAGTGTCAGGGATACACATATCTCATAAAGAGACGTGTTACTGTGGTTGTCGTCGGGGTTGGTTTTGGTCGCTGTGCCCGGAAAATATGCAACTATGCGCTGAGAAAATACGCAAGGCTACTATTAAAATAGAGGCATAACGACAGGCTGCATTTATATACAAGGTCGCACGATTACAAAGCGAGGGCACACTGAAACTCGGTACTACTCGTACGGCTTAGTCTACCTCGTTTACGTCTAAACGGGCGTGCCTAGTGGATGTCGAGGCTTCTCCACGGGTCTCACTGCCGGGATTAGTCGGAGATGGCGAAGGAACTGCAGGGTCGGGGTAGCGATGGTGACCATCGCGGGGATTGTTAGCCACAATCCCGTTGGAGTGTGTTCCCAAAAGGCGTCGAAGCACTTCTGGGGTCACCACAGTATCTTGGATGATGGCTGGGGCTGACCTCAGGGTCTCGATCGGGTGTTCGAACAGCACGACTGGGTTGTCGGCATCGGGCTCGTCTTCTCTTCTTGCTGGGGCTCGACGAACCAGCTCTCCTCGAGCCGCGATCAGATCAATAGTGATTTGATCAAACAATGCCTCTAGTGCACTTACATAGCGCACTAGGTGCAACAATGCGGGATCTGTCTCGTGATCTCCGTTGGCAACTTGGGGTGGTCTACCATACCCTTCACGCCTGGGGTAGTAGTAGAACGAGCGACAGTTAACTCTGGGCGACAACTGCCGAAGTTGAACTATAGCCTCTCGAGCAGCTAGCTGGATGGCTTGTGGCTCGAAGGAAGTTGTTCTTCCGGTGAACCTGTAGGGGTGTTCTGGCGATAGACCCCTACCGTAGATGTGCAAAGTGGCCCAAAATTGACGGCTCTCACCGCTCATGGTCCCTTGGTACACCACATATTCTGGGGGTTCTTCTAACGCATAGGCACGACGGGTGAGGTTTGCGAGTATGGTCACAAAACCTCCAAGGTTGGTGGCTGTGGTCTCGTTGTGCACTACGGGGCCTCGCATTATCGCTCGGCTTGGGTTAGAGGCTGTGCTGGGTTGGGGCTAGCGTGCCCTTTTTATAGAAAAAGGGGCCGGAGTCTTCATTCGCACGCTTGCGAAGTAGACATCTTGGGCGCTGGTCACTAGCGTGTGATCGACAGGCTAGGTTGATAGGTTGGGCACCGAGTGCCAAAAGTGTCGGGGTCACTGTGTGGCTATCTTGCATGAGAAGCTCGGCTGGGGTTTGGTTAAGGTCTGGTGGGTTGGTTTGCCTAAGTTTTCCGACCTGGCTAAGATAGGATTAGCCAATGGTCAGCCTGGCTCTGATACCAAGTCTGTGGGGACCGATTCTCCGGGTATTAATTCCCAGAAAATGGCCCTTGTGCTCATCAGCCCCAGGATAACTGTTAGCTGATGAGGCACCAACTTGACACAGAAATTCCAAGCAAAACATAAAGTATGGAGTACAAGACCATTCTGGTCTGTGAGTACAACAAATGGTTTCTAGTGGTTGATGGCGGAAGTGCGTTGTGAAACATCAGTGTCCATGGAACTCCATTTCCTACGGGAACAGCTGACCAGGTTAACTCCTATCTTCGCGAGGCTGCTATCACCGTTGCATAGGTTCTGGGCTGTCATCACGGTCGCTCCTCTCCGCGCAAGAAATCTGGCCAAGACAATAGCCAGGGACAAGCCAGTGAGTACTTTGAATGTACTCGCAAACATCATGAACACAGGGATAATATTGCAATGATGTGCTGAAAATATTTTATACTCATGACGTCAGTCACAAAAATATAAATATAACTCTGATGCGTGTAAGCATGTTATATATGAATATGTAATATCATAGAAGTATTAAAAATATAATGAAAAAAATAACAAGCATGCCACAGTCGGGCGTCTGAGCGACACCACATAAAAGGGCTTTAAAAGAAATGCCATAGTCGGGCGTCTGAGCGACACCACATAAAGGGCTTTAAAAGAAATGCCACAGTCGAACGTCTGAGCGACATCACAGACAGGGCTTTAAAAGAAATGCCACAGTCGAACGTCTGAGCGACACCACATAAAGGGCTTTGAAAGAAAAACAATCATAGTGAATATTCAAGAGGTAGAACCATCCCAGGGATATTTGATAAATACCAATAATATCACGGGTTAGTCCACAACAGTAATAACCATAATTATCACAAGTCATAAGTTGTGATTCCAGTTCTGGTTTAATAGTTCACCTCCGAAGACCGACGCTCGACCCATCCAGACTGTAATCCTTAACCATGGACACGGCTATTCGAATAGGTTTAATCTCTGCAGAGGGTGTACTCTTTACCCACGAGTAACGGATTTCTTTAGTCCATCAGGACTAATTCCGTCTACGGTCTTTTTGTTGAAAACACACCTAACTTGCACACACCAGCTTAACTCACACGTGTCTGGAATCACCCACGACACCTGTCAAGCAAACTCTAAGTGGGGAGGCTACAACCTCGTGTAGCATGGGATCAAATTTATATTGCGTGCTCTAAGGGATGATCTCCCCTCTCGGTCTCAACCGGAAACACCCATGCCCCTAGACCAGGTGGTCTGCCTACCAGCTACAACCGGCATCTTCCACCCTGGCCTCTCTGTACGGTGTGTGCTAGGAAGAGGTTGACAACTTACTGAACCGTACTCTACTTTTTGTAGAGACGAGTGGTAGTACAAAAAAAGTATGGGGGTTACTGGAACAAGACTCGATCTATGGTCGACTCAGGAGGTTTAAGTATTCCCTGCATGATTAGCATAACGAATATATTTCAATCAACAAAGTCACCACTCATATTACATTACCATGCCATACCAGACATAACCGTCCCGACAGAGACCGGCGACAAACTCATGCCTACCCAAGGCAGAGGTTTTCCCGGGTTCCTGCCGGTATGCATGCAAGGCACATGAGAATGATTATCATCACAAGTGTGATCATTTCCAACAGCATGGAAATCTCAAATATGCATCCATGCACATGATCATCTCACATGAAATAACATTTTCTCCAAAAGAGAGGTAGTGTGATAAATGTGTCAACGAACACTAAAAAATATCATGCCAGGGTTCAGAATGCTTGCCTTCAGGTCATGGGAAGGCAGGGTGCATTTCAAACTCTTGAAATACTTCTCCTCTCTTCAAAAATCCTATTTTAGAAATATAAATGAATTAACACACAGAAATAAAAACAACACAAAAAGTTGTTTGGAAAATTTTTCAATTAAATCTTAAAATAAACTATATCAAATTTGAGAGAGGTAGGAAAAAGAATTAATTCATTTGGAGTTATATTAAAAAAGATAAAGCCAGTCAAAGATTTGGTCAAAATCTGTTTTTAATAATAAACAGAAAAGAAAACGCTTCGGGCAGAATACGCCTTGAAAACGGGGAGACCTACTCGGGGTCTTTACGCTTCCACTTAAACGCATGGAGACGGGGCTGGGTCTCTGACAGTGGGTCAGGGGGGCCCACTGGTCAGGTTTGACCAGTCCCCACTCACTCCTCTTCTCTGCCCGAGCCGAGGCAGGGCGTCCGGCGATTGTCGCGGGCGAACGGCGTCTTTTCGCGGGCATCTAAGAGCAGGAAAGGATCTGCCACTCCTAGGCGGTCCTTCCGGTGGTCGCAGGGTCGCCGGAGGTGGAGGGAGTCGCCGGCGGCGAGCTCCGCGGCGGAGGGGGCTTCGGGGACAAAGTGATTTTTGGGCTGCGGTGGTCTCCGGCCAAAATTGAGCGATGGGTTGTGTTCGCGAGAGGAAGGGAGAGTTCTTGGTGGAGAGAATGGAGAGGTAGAGGCACTGGTGGCGATGGAATCGGCCGGGGCTTGGCGGCGACCAAACCGGCCGGACTCGGGGAAGAAGGCCTTCCCTTGCTCGACTGCTGGCCAAGGCAACACTAGGAGGATCATATGAGGTTGCTCGAGGACTCGATTGAGCTCCGGGGCCCTTATATACGCGGTGGAGGTCGGTTCCGAGGTGGCCGGCGATAAGGACGACGGCGAACCGTCTTTCTGTAGCAATGGCGACGTGGCGGCGACGCGCGCTAGGAGGCGAAGCTGCGGATAAGCTTGCGAAGCTCCAGGGGGCAGGTGGCGAGCGGGGAAGGCTCGGGCGGCGCCGACCTGAGCAGGGTTGTCGGGCGGTCGTGGCGGCTAGTCCTTGGCTTGCCGGGGACGCGGCGAGGGTCTTCTTAGCGCGTTACGGTGAGGGGGAGCATGTAGCGCGCAAGGGGACACGGCGTGCCGGCTGCGGTCGGTCACGGGCTGGGGTGAGTGCGGGCCGTGACGCGGCGGCTCGGGCGCCGCTCGTGCAATACGCGCGCTCTGGGCGCATCCAGTGCACGCATGGAAGGTGTTCGACACAATGCCATGGCATGCTACATGTCACAGATGAGTTTGGCAAGCAACAGGACTAGGTTAGAGATAGAGGGAAACTCAAGGGACAAGGTGGTTTGGTCAGGTGGCCAAGTTCATAATATAGACTTGAGATCATGCCAAATCAGTCCATGCACTCCAGGTGTTTGACAAAATGCCACAGGCACTTAGGCTATTCTTGGAGGGGCCAAATCTTCCAGATCAGTGTCTCCTTGGATGCACAAGAGGGTGGTGAGGTTAGTTGGTGGAAAGCACAAACTTGCTAGTGTAAGTTTCGTAGAACTTAAAATCTGGACAGGATGTGAATGGCATTATTTCATGAACTAAAAATGATCAAAAGAGTGCATGCTCCTGGACTTAGGGGTTTAGCATGGAGGACTACAAGTAGGAGAAAGAATCAAGGGCCAAAGAGCAAGCAATAATATGGTTGCTACACAAACCATCATGTTGGACCAGGATGGAGATGAAGTTGATTCACTCAAAAAATTTAATGAATATAGCTCAGGGTGAAATAATTTAATAAATAATCCTACTTATTAGGAAATTGTTTTAATGAGATGGCATAGAAGTTCAATATGTTTAGAAGGATCCACTTGGGAAAAATAAATCCTTAATATTAAAAGAAAGGTTTTGAAATCAACAGAAATATTCTTGCAGGCAAAAATTTTAACTCTTGGCAAAATTTTAATAACTAAAACCTGGTTAAATTTTTGGGGTGTTACAATTACTACCCCCCTTAGGAAAAATCTCGTCCTCGAGATTTGCTAAGAGCCGTTGTGAAAAACAAATGCTCCATATGTGTCCGAGCGGTTGTGAGTCTGCTGCCGTGGTGCTGCGTGAATAAAAATAATCCATGTTGTGAGTGGATAACCGTTGCAGCAACTCAGGGAAAAGAAATCTCATTCTAGGATTTTTTGCGGTTACACAAGTTAATCACGAAGAAAACTACTCATTCTAGGATTTTTCACCGCCACACACACAGTCTCCACTCGTATTTCACTTTGTCTTTCTCTCTATGGGATTCTCTCACACACCCTATATGTCTCTACATATGACTCATAGCACTAAAATTACTCTCTCTCTCTCTCTCCTGTAGACACAACATTTGTTCTGGTCTCCTTTTCGTCTCCATCCCAGACTGACACCGACCAGACAACCCCGACTACATGTCTCTCTCTCGCTCCTTGTATCTATGTAGCTTTTTCTTCCCTTCTTGAGACACGCCCTCTCGATCGTGCACACACACACTATCGCCTCATTTTAAGCTGATACCTATCGCACACACACTACTTGTGTCTTTGTCACACATGCACTCCGTCCTCCTCCACTCTCCCTCTCTCTCACACACACATGGGCTTTTTGCAACAACTAGCAAGATGCCATGCGTTGCACGGAACATCAAGATGCATTTGTATGAGTAGTTTATCTTATGGGGGAAAAGGATGAACGATGGAAGACCTTATTTGCAAATATGGAGAGGGGTGTGGGTATCTTTTTGCAAAATTGCCATAGTTTCCTTCTTATCCGTCAGATATAGATCGGACGGCCTATATTGCAGGATGGCAGGCACATGATCATCACCAACAATGCTTTTTATAAGAGTAGGGATAAAAAGTAGAGTTGGTGATGATGGTGGGCCTGCCATCCTGCAATGTAGGTCGTCCAATTTATATCTGACGGATAGGAAAGAAAATATGGCAATTTACCCACACTCTTCACCACATTTGCAGATAGGGCCTTCCCTCGTTCATGCTTTTCTCCCACGAGATTTTGATGTTCCGTGCAACGCACGGCATCTTGCTAGTAAGAGTAGAAATTAGACATATACCACTTCTTGAATCTTGAAACCAACAACATGCCTCCCTTATCTCATCAAAACCGCCAAAGGAATATATTTTGAGTGAAAAATAACATATTTTTAGTGATATACGTATTTCAAAACTAGACTTTTTTTCCTATCAAATCGGTGAATATGTATTAATCTACTTTGATCGTGTGGCAATGCATTGGCACATTGCTAGTAGTTATTATAATTTTTTGGACACCAGACAAACGGTGGAGTACATATACAAAGAGAAGAGGCGCACGCACGCAGTCGGCCTCTCGCTATCTCGCACACATGAGTGTTACGTAAAGGCAACGTTAACAAATAAACCCTAAAACCATAGGTGCATGATTGCTGCATTCGCTAGTACCGGGTACATGGTGGAGCACCTTTGTAGGAGTTGATGGTCGGGACCACAGGTGAACGACTTTGACCGCGGTGGCTCGCCAGTTGCCACAGACTGAGTAGCCACGTTTAAAATATCGTTTTTTTAGCGGGGTTAAGAGTTCTGATTTTAAATGGCACGTTATAAGTAGTAAGTAGTTTTTAGAATGATTGGTATGGAGCGAAAATGGAATTCATAGTACTACGTACCTCCTTGGCGTATGGTTGTATGGGTTTATGTTACGAGATGCTGAACCTGGTAGTTCTAGGGCAAATACTATGGTTTAGATTTAGATGCTGGTTTTCAGTAATCGGAAGGGGAAACCCTTTTTGATTAAAAAAACTACTACCTCCATTCTCGTTTACTAGTCCCCATCGTACTTTGGGTCAAAGTTTGTCCATGAATTTTACTTGTAAAATGTGAATGGAACAAGAGATTTTCTTATACCCAAAAAAGGACTGGAGGGAGTGATTGCTCTGACACGGACGCGACCTCTCATAGCGCAGGCATCGAACCTGCACGCCGGCCAAGAGGGTCGCACTCGCTGCAGGCCCGGCTGAGCACGCCTCCTCGCCTCATGCAACCAGCTTAAGACTGTCCCGCCTGCCTTCATTGAATCCGCGCGTGTGCCGGCAACACGTCCTTTCGCGAGCCGTTAGGCATTTTAGAACACAAAAAATGACTAAAATATAATTAATTTATGCATGGTCTTGACTTGTTGTGCTCTCACTGGTAGCAGGAACTAGTAGAGGTTTTTCTTTATTTATAACTCTCCTCACATTATTTTTGGCTTTGAAGTGAATCATGGTTGTGGACATTATGTATGAATGTGCAGATATCTGTGAACATGAGTTTGATGTGGAAGTTGGATTTGGAATGTCGGGCTTGCGCGTGAACTATACCATGTCCAATGCTTCGTCTGTTATTGTTTGGAAAGTAATTGCAGTTATTACATGACCCGAAAAAAAACATTTTGTGCCACATCAGTAGATGCACAGACATCACAACAGGCATGCTGACTGGATAAACATTTGAACCTAGCTATTATGAAGGAAATTTTGTATTGACAACAATTTTAGATAGCAAGAGACGCCTAGGCTGCTCTGCCTCTGCTAGCTTATTTCTGGCTTCTTACATCTCTTCTTTGGCTTGGGTGAAGAGAGCATCTGATTGCTCTTTTCACTTCTTCAGGAACTCAGCTACATTCTCAAGGGCTGTTGCATGCCTTCTTTCAGCCTTTACTAATGCCACGAGGACACGAACAGCTGACGACTCCACCTGGCTTGCGTGTAATCCAACATCATCTGGGAATTTGCACCTTGTGTCTAATCCATCATCATTAGGGAACTGGCACCTTGTGTGTAATCCAGCCTCATTTTGGAAACATGATCTCGAGGTTGACCATACTTCCCTCCTCGCAGGAACTGCATCCTGACATGAAGTTACTTCTTTTTTAGATCAATACTCAGAGAAACCTAGATCCATTTAGTAGAAGCCAGATAAACAGAACTCGAAGAAGTGAATTCAAAAGGAAAAGAAATATGAAAACAGACTACACGGTGAGAACACCCACTTCCTACATCAAGTTAAAAACAAAAGCTTTAGGACGATTAAGACTGTTCTCATTACACATCGAAGAACACCACGCTTAAGAGAAACAGAAACTACAACATATACACATCGAAGAACACGAGGCTAAGCGAAAGTAATTGAAAGGGTGTTACTTACCAAAGCTCGTTTTACAGGTTCGGTGCAGCTCCTCTTTAACTTGCCACACTCCTTGAAGATGTCCCGAATATCCCGTGTTTGGTCTTGATTTCTCCTCTGCATGTTCACACTCGTGGTTTCAAAATCTCAACATGGCAAGAAAAATACTACTAGTAATACTCGCTTATCTTGTGGGCAACATTAAAGCACTCGTCTGCCATGTTAGAGCATCTCCAACAGAATCGCAACGCGCGGCGCTTTAAAAAAGCGTTTATAGTGCTGAGATCGAGAAGTAGATACTAGAGAGTAGAGGATAGTTCTCAGCATAGATAGATACAAAAAAGATAAATCAACTACTCCTCGTCGTCCGACTGCTCCTCGGTGATGTCCTCCTCCGACGTTTGACTGTAGGCGTGAAGATACCGATCGTCGTCGGATTCCCAGGGCGATGCTGCTCCTAGCCTCGTGTTGAATTGAGCATCCGCTTTTCGCCTACGCTTGTCCTCGCGATAGGCGGCTCGCTCCGCCTGCCTCTTATCCCTCTCCGCCCTCCTTTGCGCGTAGAACTCGCGCTCGTTGATGATGTCCTCTGGGAAGTGTTGGCGCCACAACGCAATGGCTTCCTCGTCCATCTCGGCGATGCCGAGACGGTGCTCCCGCCTCCGGTTGTCACGACGATCCTCGTTGGTGCTAAGCCGCGGCAGAGGCGCGAGCTCCTATGCCCGCTCCCACGTCGGCACGTTGGGGAAGTTCAATGTTTTGTGAGGCCACCGGAGGCGCCACGCCGCCGCATCGTACGCGCGGACGGCCTCGGTGGAGGTGTCGAAATTGCTGAGGCCGAGGCGCATACTGCGAAACCGGATCTCGAAGGAGAAGCCGCCGGAGGGGCGCGCACGGACGCCGCGGTATCCCCAAGTTTCCCGGCGACACGGCGGCATGGTGGCGCAGCGGCGGCGAGGTGAAAAAGAGCAGGGAGAGAGCGGTGGCGAGGCACAGAGCAGTGGCAAGGCACAGAGCGGTGGGAGGGCGTTGGATTTTATAAAGCGCGTCGGACGCCGCGCGCCAAAACTAGCGCACGCCAGGCCGCTTTTTCCCGCGCGCGCGATCCTTTCCCGACGTCTCTGCTATCTCTACTCTCTTCTCTACGGTTATATTTATTTTATATTTAATATTTAATATTTATCTCTACTTCCTTTACTGTCTACTTTTTTTCTCTATACTTTTTTTCTTGCAATATAGGCCGTCCGATTTAGATCTGACAGATAGGAAGGAAACAAATGGGAATTTTGCAAAAAGATACCCATACCCCTCTCCAGATTTGCAAATAAGGCCTTCCCTCGTTCATCCTTTTCTCCCACAAGATAAAATACTCATACAAATGCATCTTGATGTGTGCAACGCATGGGCATCTTGCTAGTTCAAAAAACCATTCCATCATTTGCCACACTGCTGGTTGCAGATGAAAAACATACCCAAGCACAACGCGATACAGGAGCGATGCACAATTACAAGCTGATATTCTATTGGACAATGGAGGCTATAACCAATTACTTTTACGGGAACAATAGCACCCAGGAAAATTGAAGGGTAGGTATGAACAAAATTGGAACTGCACATGTACTGCTAAGTGATTCAATACACACATTACCAATCGAGGAGGAGAACTATGGTCGCGGTGGCCTTTGTGAGTCATGGTCGGCAACAGGAGTCAGTTCATTGTCCACGACGGTGGTACCACTAGTGCAGAACCGGGCAATAGCACCGGTTCGTAAGGCCCTTTAGTGCCAGTTCCATAACCGGCACTAAAGTGTGGGCACTAAAGGCCCCCCCCTTTAGTACCGGTTCAGCACGAACCGATGCTAAAGGGAAACCACGTGGCACAAGCTAGCTCCGGGGGCCTGGAGCCTTTTAGTATCGATTGGTAAGACCAACCAGTACTATAAGGTTTGGGGGGGTTTTTAGTTTTATGATTTCTTTTTCATTTAATTTTATGTTTCCATTTTAATTCTTTTTTGTTTGCTGGTATTTTACGATACTACACATTGTACACGTTATGCATATATATATATATATATAGAGAGAGAGAGAGAGAGAGAATTTCTAGTAGAACCAATCATGCATATATATATCATCAATGTCTCACAAACCACCATATTAATTAATTCACACATACACACATGTATAGCTATATACAATTTCTCCTACATATGCATGTTGCCTTCAGAGCTAGTGGCATTAGCCTAATTGGTGCCGTCGGAGCACGATGACAATTGGAAGTGGTTTTCATGGGGGCGGTAGTGGGTAATAGTATTCTCCCTTCGGATTTATGACCTGGTCGAGCAAAAATCCCGCTATTTCCTCTTGAAGTGCTTCTACGCGCTCCGTTTCTAGGAGCTTCTCCCGCACCTCTCTGAACTGTTAAGAAGGAGATCAATATGCATGTGTATTAGTTGTGTGACTAGATATCGATAATGGTGTAAAAATTGTGAATAGTGTTCTGACAAGCGTACCCATTCCTGTCTTTGAGATCTGCTCCTTTCGGACGCCATCATGCGAATGTTCTCGCAAATGCAGAATGCACACAGATCAGTCCCCTGCGCCTGCTTCAGGGCCTATACGAGAATGGAATTTGATCAGATAATAATTAATCAAGCATGATAATTAAAGAGATGGCAGCTAGCTAGCTAGCTAGTACTACTTAATTACTTACCTTGGGTCGAAACCATTTAAGCTTTTTTTTCCATTCGCCTTCCATGACGCTGATGAACCTTGCCCAAGCCCTGCCCGCCGACAAAGAAAATGAATAAAGGGGTTATTAAATAGTTCATATCATGAAATGACGAACTAAATAGGCTGAGATATATACTTAATAATGATTGAAATTACCTGTTGACTATCCCAAACAAGATGTTATAGTCAGTATTTTCTTTGAGTAGTGAGTCCAGTATTTCCGGCGTCAACTTTAATGATACACAAGATCCAGTGAAATCTGCATGCACACACGTTTGCATGTCTTAATTAAGCGGGCATATGTAAGCAAAAACATGTAGCTAGCTAGTAGGCAAAAACAGAGAATTTGTAGTACAAGACAGTGTGACTCACTGGAAGTTGTAAGGAAGTAGTATATCTTCATTGTATTTGAGGCGCTTCAAGAACTCTAGTTCATGACTTCATCAATTCGGTCGTCGCGATCGAATATCATATCACCCTCTCCGGTGTTGTTTAGAAATTCGAAGCCGTCATAATCTTCTTCATTCTAATCATCATCTGGCCCGTGAGGATGGCGTATCATATCGAACATGGCCTGTTCTCCCTCTCTGCCGGTATTGTCCGCCATAGCTTTTATTTAACTAATCCAAAAGAAATATAAAACAATTTAGTATTCAAATTACATCGTCTCGAATAATAGATATAATCTCGAATACATTGTCTCGAATAATAGATATAATCTCGAAAACATCGTCTCGAATAATAGATATAATCTCGAATACATCGTCTCAAATAATAGATATAATCTTGAATACATCGTCTCGAATAATAGATATAATATCGAATACATCACTGGCTAGGTAGCTAATAAAGATCGAATACTACAGAAGAATCTAGGACACTCGCGGTTCCTGCGGCGCGGGCGGTGGCCACCCAAAGAGAAGGAACCCTCACAGGATCATAGCTGAAGTGAGATCCCTGAAGAAACTGCCAGGTATTGGAGAACCTGCCGCCCTCTAACGCAACCATGTAGCGATGAACGTGCTCGTCCTCCTCCCTGACACGGCGACGTACCACCTCCGGCTGGGCCGACTCCCTCCGCGCCGAAACTGGCCCACGCGAAGCCACCAAATGAGATCAGGGTCGACGACGGGACCCGGGGCCGGGTTCCTCATCAAGCGGCGCGCCCCTCCAGGCAGCACCTCCCAGTGCCAGCCCGGCGGAGCACAGTCCCGGACATGGGTCAGCTGGACGTCGTCGCGGAAGGGTCGACGGCGAGGATGCGGGCCGGGCATCGTCGAGAACAAATACTAGCTATATGCCTGCAAAAAGTAATATTTTTTTAATAATATGATTTTGATAACTAACATTTCTATATAACACTAATTATGCTATCATTGCATATGTCAAAATTCTATATGCTATTTCATACTAATTAAGCATCTAACACTAAAAACAGAAAAAACAACTTCTATACATCCATTAAAAAACAGAAAAACAACATAATCTAACACTAATTATATCCATCTAACATGCATTCATACATATATACTAGTGAAAAACAGTAATCTAAAAAAATCTAAACTAATTAAACATACAAAATACGTATATACTAATATATACATGCATTCATACATATATACGTGTGTGTGTGTGTTCATCATGCTTGTGTGTGTGTGTATGGGCTCGGGGAGGGGCGGCGCCCATGGTGGCCGCCGGGGGCGAGGAAGAGGGGTTAGAGGGGGAGAGCTCACAGCGGGGCGACGGCGACGGCGAGGCGACTGCCGGGGGCAGCGACGGGCCGGGGCGTGATGCGGGGGCGGCGAAGTAGGGACGGCGCGACGGGGACGGGCCCGGGGCGGCGACGGAGACGAGGGCGGCGACGGGGACGGGGGCGGCGACAGCGACGGGGGCGGCGACGGGGACGGGGGCCGCGACGGCGACGGGGTCGGTGACGGCGTCGATCGATCGGGGCGGGCGGTGCTTCAATGGGGAAACAAAGGAAGAAACAGAGGGAGAATGAAATTTTTTGAAGTGTTGTATATATAGAAGGCACCTTTAGTACCGGTTGGAGCCACCAACCGGTACTAAAGGCCAGTTTTGGCCAGCCCAAGCGGCGGGAAGAGACCCCCTTTAGTACCGTGTGGTGGCACAAACCGGTACTAAAGGCGCAGGTGCGGTGCGGCAACTTTAGTCCCACCTCGCTAGCCGAGGGGCGGCCGCACTGGTTTATAAACCCCCGTGCGGTCGCTCTCTCGAGCTCCTCTCCAAAGCAGGCTTACTGGGCCTACGTGTGGGCCCACTTGGCCTTTGCGGGCCTACATCCTGGCCCAACGACAGGTTGGGTTTCTAGTCGTATGCAGGCCGCTTTGGCCTAGTAGGCGGGCTTTTTTTTTTATTTTTTTTGCTTTATTTATTTTTGTGCTGTTTTTTTTGTGTATTTAGAGTTTCTTTGTGAATATTTTTGCTTTAGGTACAAAAAATTACAAACTTTCTGTTAGTGCCCGTAGTTTTCAAATTTGAATAGTTTAAATTTTGAATTATTTGAAATTAGTGTGAATCACTAGTTTGTGAATAACTTAACTTTAAAAATCAGTAAAGGCATGAAAGAATTTGTTTGCAAATAAGATTTCTTCGCGTTTCAAATGCCAAAACACATAACTACCCTAACTATTACAGAGATTCCCCTCTGGGTGTGAAACACAGAAGAAAGTGATGATAGTGAAGCCGATCACATCCCAGATCTTTGGGTGTGAAACTTTTTCTTCGCGTGTGTCCCTTTGCGCCGTAACCATGGAAAATCTTCATCATTTAATGGGATGCTCGGGTCAATATTCACTATGAACAGAGCAATTTCATCAAACTTTTCATAATCTTCTGACTTGTCTGTCTTGTCATCCACTCCCACGATGTTTCTCTTCCCAGAAAGAACTATGTGCCGCTTTGGCTCATCGTACGATGCATTCGCTTCCTTATCTTTTCTTTTTCTTGGCTTGGTAGACATGTCCTTCACATAGAAAACCTGTGCCACATCATTGGCTAGGACGAATGGTTCGTCTGCATACACAAGATTGTTGAGATCCACTGTTGTCATTCCATACTGCGGGTCTTGCGTTACCCCGCCTCGTGTCATATTGACCCATTTGCACCGAAACAAAGGGACCTTTAAACCACGTCGATAGTCAAGTTCCCATATGTCCTGTATATAACCATAATATGTTTCCTTTCCTGTCTTGGTTTCTGCATCAAAGCGGACACCACTGTTTTGGTTGGTGCTCTTCTTATCTTGGGCGATCGTGTAAAATGTATTACCATTTATCTCGTACCCTTTGAAAGTCATTATATTCGAAGATGGTAACTGGGACAGCAAGTACAGGTCATCTTCAATAGAGGTGTCATGCATGGTACGTGTCTGCAACCAGCTGGCGAAACTCCTGGTTTGTTCACGTGTAATCCAGTCATCAGACCGCTCCGGGTGTTTGGAGCGTAGAAAATTCTTGTGTTCATCCATATACGGAGCCACCAAGGCGGAATTCTGTAGAACTGTGTAGTGTGCTTCAGTGAGAGAATGTCCGTCCATACATATTATTTGTTCCCCTCCTAGCGTGCCTTTTCCATCCAGTCTACCCTTATGCCGCGATTCAGGAACACCAATCGTCTTAAGGTCAGGAATAAAGTCAATACAAAACTCAATGACCTCCTCATTTTGATGGCCCTTGGAGATGCTTCCTTCTGGCCTAGCACGGTTATGAACATATTTCTTTAAGACTCCCATGAACCTCTCAAAGGGGAACATATTGTGTAGAAATACAGTTCCCAAAACGTTAATCTCTTCGCATAGGTGAACTAGGACGTGCGTCATGATGTTGAAGAAGGATGGTGGGAACACCAACTCGAAACTGGCAAGACATTGCACCAAATCATTCTGTAACCTTGGTATGATTTCTGGATCGATTACCTTCTGAGAGATTGCATTGAGAATTGCACATAGCTTCACAATGCCTAATCGAACGTTTTCCGGTAGAAGCCCCCTCAATGCAACCGGAAGTAGTTGCGTCATAATCACGTGGCAGTCATGACACTTTAGGTTCTGGAACTTTTTCTCTGCCATGTTTAGTATTCCCTTTATATTCAACGAGAAGTCATACGGTACCTAAATACTGAGCAGGCATTCAAAGAAGATTTCCTTCTCTTCTTTGGTAAGAGCGTAGCTTGCATGACCCTGATGTATGTCGTCTTCTCCGTGCATACGTTGTTGGTCCTCCCGTGCCTCAGGTGTATCTTTTGTCTTCCCATACACGCCCAAGAAGCCAAGCAGGGTCACGCAAAGATTCTTCGTCACGTGCATCACGTCGATTGCGAAGCGGACCCCTAGGTCTTTCCAATATGACAGGTCCCAAAATATAGATTTCTTCTTCCACATGGGTGCGCATCCGTCAACGTCCTTCGGAACAGGTTGTCCGCCGGGACCCTTTCCAAATATCACCTTCAAATCCTTGACCATATCATGTACATCAGCACCAGTACGGTGGCGAGGCTTCGTCCGGTGATCCGCCTCACCTTTGAAATGCTTGCCTTTCTTTCTTACGGGATGCCTGCTCGGAAGAAATCAACGATGTCCCAGGTACACATTCTTCTTACAACTATTCAAATATATACTGTCGGTATCATCCAAACAGTGCGTGCATCCGCGGTATCCCTTATTTGTCTGTCCTGAAAGGTTACTGAGAGCAGGCCAATCATTGATGGTCACGAACAGCAACGCCTTTAGGTCAAATTCTTCCCCCATGTGCTCATCCCACGCACGTACACCTGTTCCATTCCACAGTTGTAAGAGTTCTTCAACTAATGGCCTTAGGTACACATCAATGTCGTTGCTGGGTTGCTTAGGGCCTTGGATGAGCACTGGCATCATAATGAACTTCCGCTTCATGCACAACCAAGGAGGAAGGTTATACAAACATAGAGTCACAGGCCAGGTGCTATGGTTGCTGCTCTGCTCCCCAAAAGGATTAATGCCATCTGCGCTTAGACCAAACCATACGATCCTTGCGTCATCTGAAAACTCCTTCCCGTACTTTCTTTTGATTTTTCTCCACTGCGACCCGTCAGCGGGTACTCTCAACTTTCCGTCTTTCTTACGGTCTTCTCTGTGCCATCGCATTGCCTTGGCATGCTCTTTATTTTGGAACAAACGTTTCAACCGTGGTATTATAGGAGAATACCACATCACCTTGGCAGGAATCTTCTTCCTGGGGCGCTCGCCCTCGACATCACCAGGGTCATCGCGGCTGATCTTATAGTGCAATGCACCACATACCGGGCAAGCGTTCAAATCCTCGTACTCACCGCGGTAGAGGATGCAATCATTAGGGCATGCATGTATCTTCTGCACCTCTAACCCTAGAGGGCAGACAGCCTTATTTGCTTCGTACGTACTCTCGGGCAATTCGTTGTCCTTTGGAAGCATATCCTTTATCATTACCAGCAACTTTCCAAATCCCTTGTCAGATACACCATTCTCTGCCTTCCATTGCAGCAATTCTAGTGTGGTGCCCAGCTTTTTCTTGTCACCTACGCAATTCGGGTACAACAATTTTTTGTGATCCTCTAACATGCGCTGCAACGTCTTCTTCTCCAAATCACTTGCGCAGTTTCTCTTTGCATCGGCAATGGCCCGACCTAGATCATCAACGGGCTCATCTGATGCCTCTTCTTCAGCTTCTTCCCGCATTGCCGGCTCAGCTTCTTCCCGCATTACCGGCTCAGCTTCTTCCCCCATTGTTGTATCATCGTATTCAGGGAACCCATGGCCAGGATAGCCGTCGTCGTCCTCTTCTTCTTCATTGTCTTCCATCATAACCCCTTTTTCTCCGTGCTTGGTCCAAACATTATAGTGGGGCATGAAACCGGACTCAAACAGGTGGACGTGAATGGTTCTTGACGTAGAGTAATTGCGACCATTCTTACAGCCAGCACATGGACAAGGCATAAAACCATCCGCCCGCTTGTTTGCCTTAGCCGCAAGCAGAAAAGTATGCACGCCGTCAATGAACTGGGGAGAGCATCGGTCTCGTACATCCATTGCCAGCTCATCTTCATTACACAACACCGAATAGACCAAATTAATACAAGTTCATACATAAAGTTCATACAACACTTAAATGCAACAAACAAATAACTCTCTAGCTAAAGCATTTAAATGCAACAACAAATGCGATCAAGATCGCAACTAAGGTAACAATTGATCCAACAGCATAATGATACCAAGCCTCACTATCGATGGCATATTTTCTAATCTTTCTAATCTTCAAGCGCATTTTCTCCATCTTGATCTTGTGATCATCGACGACATCGGCAACATGCAACTCCAATTCCATCTTCTCCCCTCAATTCTTTTCATTTTTTCTTTCAAGTACTCGTTTTCTCTTTCAACTAAATTTAACCTCTCGACAATAGGGTCGGTTGGAATTTCGGGTTCACATACCTCCTAGATAAAAATATCTATGTCAACTTGATGGGCATAATTTGTCATAAACACGAAATGCAACAAATAGTTTTAAAAGAGAATATACCACATCCGAATCATAACAAGGACGAGGGCCGACGGGGATGGATATCAAAACCATGGCACTATGTATAACAAACAACGTACGGGTAAGATAATTATACGAGTAACTATATATCCAAATCACACAAACATCAATTTTTTATATAAAATTTCATGAACAAGAGGCTCACCTCAAGGTGGTGCCGGCGATGGGACGGTGCGGGCGATCGACGGTGGTTACGACGGAGATTTAGAAGGCACTAAGTAAAACACACCTACATATGCAAACTAAGTGTTATTTTGACCTCAAATTGCATATAAATCAAATACTACCACATATAATTCCTCCAAAATTACTAAAACCCACAATTAATCACTATATAAACCAATGCAAGAGCTAATCTAGTAATGAGAGATGAAAGGACAAAGTTGCTAACCTTGGTGATCATTTGAATGGATGGGGGCCTGCAAATCTTGATAAATTTGGGGCAAATTTTGTGATGAACTCCAGAGGAAGAAGGGAAGAACAGAGGAGAGGGAGAGGGGAAAGGGGGAAGAACAGAGTGCGGGTGGACAAAGGGTTTATAGGACGACCTTTAGTACCGGTTCGTGCCACGAACCGGTACTAAAGGTGCTAGAAGGGCCCCACTCTGACAACATCCTGCCACCACTTTCTTTAGTACTGGTTCGTGGCACGAACCGGTGCTAAAGGTTCGCCACGAACCGGTACTAAAGAGCTCCTCCCGCCTAGCCGTTGGAACCGACACTAATGGACACATTAGTGCCGGTTCTGTTACAAACCGGGACTAATGTGTCTCACATTTGACCCTTTTTCTACTAGTGTACTTCTGCGCTTGGCGTCGTCTTCCGGGAAGCAGATCCGAGACAGTGGAAGACGATGCCGGGGAATAGTCTCCGTCTACGACGACGACGGTGGACCGGCTCCAGTGCGGCGTACGAGGTCGTCGATGAGGCAGATGCGCTGCGGTGGACGAGTGCGCCGATGTAAAGGGGAGGAGCACGAAGGCTGCGGTGCCGTGGAGATGTCTATTTTGCGGTGGGGATAGAAAATGGGGAGTATTCAGGTGTACTACTCTGGGTGCCGGGGTGGGGCTGGTTGGGTAGGGTGAACCTGAAGTTACGAAAACAGCCCCCTACCAAGCATCGTATGTAGGCCTGTTCCGAAGCTATGATGGTAACTTCCCACTGCTCGAATCAGGGTCGCGGGAGATTTTCCCGCCGACCTCACAATTTTGTGACACTGGACTCCCCATGTGGCGTGTTGAGTGATTCGGCTAAGCAACTAGCGAGTAGTAGTAGTAAACTCTGCATATTAGGTTTGACCGAAGTCAAACTTCCTAAAGTTTGACCAAGTTTATATAAAAATATAAACATTTACCATAACAAATATGTATGATGTGGAAGTACATTCAATAATGAATCTAATGGTATTTATTTGTTATTGTATATGTTAATAGTTTTTGTTATAAGCTTTCTGAGAGTTTACAAAACTTGACTTTGACCAATGCTAATACGCGGACTTAAATAAAAACGGAGGGAATACACATTTGTATTCTTAGTTTGTAGTGAACTAATCATTTGTTGAAATTGTGAAATAAATATATTAGGCTATTGACTTCGAATGTAATGGTCTATACAATTCAATATTTACAATCATTGTCGAATCCCAAGATGTATACAAGGTCTATAGTACTTCACAACATGCTCAAACTCATATAATCCCAGTCAAATGAGAATCTAAAAGCATTTCATAATTATTACTTTGTAGGATGCAACAAAAACAACCAAAACTCTACATCAGCCATTATAGAAGAACATTTTGACATATCCCATTGTGTGAATGAAACATGCAGAGAGAGCTTTTGAAGATGGATCAGATAGGGCGGGAAAGATTGTATGTATGTGGACGAGAGAGTAGGAGACAAACCTAACGACACACACACACACACACACATAGAGAGAGAGAGAGAAAGAGAGGAAGAAGTTAGGCCTGTGAGAAAGATGGAGACATTTAATGTACGTGATTCTGTATACGTGGAAGGAGAAGAGACAACATGTTTGATGAGAGAGCTGGAAAAACATGGACGAGAGGGGAAGGATCTCATGGGTTGAGGGATTGACAATTTTGTGTGGGGGAGAGAGGGATTGGTAATTTTGTGCAAGAGAGAGTGAGGGTGGGGGGGAGGAGTCAGTCAGCCGTCGTCACATCACCATGCTTCCAAATGACCCCGCATTCTCTAGCGCGGTGTGGTCGCCGTCTTCAATCTTCTCGATGCCCTCTTTGAAGATTGAGGTGTTGTGCATGTTAGGGTGCAAAGAAGCACAAGCAAGAGTGGTCGCCGTATAACCTTGGATGGGGATGAATTGTGTGCTCGGGGGAGTGTGTGTGTGTGTTGTGCTACGTGCGTGTGCACGCGCGCGCGTGCATGTGTGTGTGTGTGTGCGTGCGTGCGTGTGTGTGTGTGTCAGATATTGAGCGAAAACAAGCCTAAGGAGAGAAATGGGTATTCACGAAGAGATTGCGCGGGCCTTGAGGTGGGCAGGGCCGAGTGAGGGTGTCAAAATGTGCGCGTTGATGCATATATTGCATGCGATCGTGCGAGGGACGGACGAGTCGAGAGAGATGGTTGTTGTGTTACGGATGCTCCTCTCTCTCTCCCTCTCCCTCTCTCTCTCTCACACACACACACAAGTAAACTAGAAGACCGTTCTCTCATGTATACACAACGTATCGGCATCTTTCTATGTCTCACTCATGCATGATTATTTGCACATTCACACCTCTCTATGTGTGTATGACACGCACACCGTCTCCACATTGCCCTTCCGCCACAACACACAAATGGACACATACACACGTTCTCTCTCAGTCACACACACAAAATAAGTATTAAAAAAAACTAGGGCGCACCTAAAACGTCCAAATCCAAATAAACACAAACTGGAGCTAAATTCAAATATGGAAATATTGCAGCGTCAAGAACTTTCCCAGGAAAAAAAAGTTGAGTAATATTCGAGGATTGTTTTCACACACACAAAAAGGTTCGGTGGATGTCCTTCGAGCGCGACACGGTGACGCACCGTTCGATCGACCGCGCGGACGCGGTTCACGCGCTTGCACAGGATTCCATATCATGGTTGTGGTACTAACTTCAAAAAAAAATATAGCGCTGCGTAAGTCTAATGTTTACGTGTACTAGTACGGTTTTCTTTTAAGTTTGACCAACCTCATATAAAACTACAGTAAGCTCCCATACGCGCACTCATCAATATGCCGCCGCCGCTGTTGCGCATGCTGGCGCCCGCCTGCTCCTGCAAACAATTTCTCGCCCATCACCACCGTGTCGCCGCCATCCCTGTGCCATGAAGCCGAAGGCTCGCCCGCTCACGTCGTCTGCAGTCCCTCCTCGCCATGCCGCCGCGCTGCCAATCACGCGAGCAGCTGGTGGAACCGCGTCTATGCACGCAGCGTACGAAGAGGAGGACGAGCGCGTGCTCTAGCACGCCGGCGAGGAGGAACTAGCGCGTCATTGTCGTCTCCGCCCGCGCGGAGGAGGCGCGCATGGTGGCTGTCGCGGCAGAAGCCGGTTGCGCGCGCGTCGAGCCCGCAAATCGGGTGCGGACGCGGGATCTACCTTCGAGACCTTGAATGCCACGTGGATCCTGCAATCTGAAGGAGCAATTTGGGTCAGTCAACTCATGTGAGCCATTTGATGCAACATGGATGGCTAGAAGGGCTTCTTCCACCTCTTCTACCGTCTTCTTCCTTCGCTCCATCGAACTTCTTTCACAAATCGACTGGCCCAAATTATACTACTAGTACGAACGTATTAAGTATAGTGGGAACACGAAGGTACGAGCAGTAGTACCAACTGCAAGAAGAACAGTAGTAAGAATAACGGCAGTAGTACTAAACAGTTCAAATAACGAGAAAGAACATAAACATAGTTCTGCTGGGGCTTCAGCACAACACACCCTTGAAAATAAACTAAGCAACTAGTCATCTTGACACTGCAGTAGAACCAGCATGAGCGACGGCACTGCCACCTACTCGGAGTCCGAGTCCACGTCCTCGACTTCGTCCTCGTCCCTCTTCCTCTTCCTCTTTGCCGATGCTTCTTTGCTTGAACCGGACACTGGGCTCTGCTTCTTCATCCAACCCATGTAGATATTTAAACAAATGTAGGCCTCCATTGCTGCATACAGGATGTGATATTCATCTAATGTCTTCGACTCCCATGCATGATGAAACTCGTGATGAGGTTTCTTCAGTTTAGCGTACGAATGATCAATCATGGCTGCTGCCAGGGTCAGCACTGAAGGTTGAGAGGAGGACACCAGGCTTGCCTTCTGGAGATCGAAGGGCTGGCCTACAACGAGACCTATCCGACGCAGGACTTCTTTGTCGTTCTTAAAGCCTACAGTAACGAATTTCACTCTTTTGTGCTTGAGGAAGTTCTTAAAATCCTGGCACTCAACGTCGGCATGGCATATGTGGTAGACCAAGCAAACGTTATGTACGCAAACCTGGATAACGGCGGGTTTCTTCCTCTCTTCGTCATTTAGATCCTTCTCTCGTCCCAGGACTGTGGTGTACTCAACATCTAGCCCAGCGACCGACTCATCCATTGAACTGTTGAACATGCGTAGGAAGAGAGCAAGCCATGCTTTCACCATCGCGGATCCATGTGTGTAGATGACGATGAACTGATCACCGGTGATGGCTCTAACCTGGTACTCAGCGGCGACCATGGAGATTTGGGAGGCCATGGATTTTGGAAGAGGGTCACGCGTCGCCTTGCCATTCCTCGCCGCCACTAGTCGAGGAGGACGCGTCGGCGTTCCGCTCCTCGCCACTACGTGACGCATCGCCGTTCCGTTCCTCGCCGCCACTAGTCGAGGAGGACGCGTCGGTGTTCCAATCCTTGCCGCGACGCGACGCGTTGCCGTTCCGTTCCTCGCCGCCACTAGTCGAGGAGGACGCTTCGGCGTTCCGCTCCTCGCCGCGACACGTAGAGGTGGACGCTTCGGCGTTCTCAATCTCGCCGGCACGCGCGTCGGAGGACGCGTCGGCTCCCCGCTACGAGGAGAACGCCGCGCCGCCCGCCGAGCCCCCCAGCCTTGAGGAGCTTTGGAAAGAAATGGATGCGCCTTGTGGGAGGCTTTGCCTCCAGTAGAGCACGCCAAAATAGAGGTGGAGAAGAAGGCCGCGGAAGAGAAGCGCACCGCGCAACAAGCTTTCTGGGAGATCTATGTCGCGTCTGAGAGAGTCAAGCAATTGGTTCTTTGGCAGAAGGCTTGTGCGAGGGCCGTGAGTGTGGTGGAGGACGCCCGTGCCGACGCCCTGAGTGCAGTCGGGACCAAGCGCCTCATCTACGCTTGGCAGTACGTGGACCGGGTGCATGCTTCCAGCCAGGAGGAGTACCTGTTGGCGCCGGATCACCACACCGGTGAGATCGCACTCGCCCGCCGGCAAGCCAACAATCATCACCTTGCGAGTTGCGAGGCTGAGGAAGAGGCGTTGTGTCGGCACGCTGGGAAACGGCCGCGCACCAGGGCACTCGTGGCGCGTCGCAAGCGCTCCTGCGAGCGCCGTGGCTTTTAGGAGGAGTATAATTTTTGTTTCGTAAGGCGATCTCATTAGTTTTGGGACGCAAATGATAAGTCCCGAATGTTCAGGAATTTTTAGCGTCCTTAATTAAGTATGTAAAAGGGGAAGTTTGAAAACGTTGTGTATTATTACGCATTTTGCAAGTACGTGCATATAGCACAAACTTTACTATATACTATCGGACTACACGTCTCTCTTGATATATGCTTGCAGACTGTGCTACTCCCTCCGTCCAGGCCAATAAGTCATCTTTGGTTGCGCACGGTGACCAAGAAGGAGGGAAGACTTGTACACCTAGACAGAGGGAGTACTAATATTACTTATGTACGTGCAAATGCATGTTTTAATATTACGACGCGGTTTTTGTAAAAGTGGAAAAACAGCACTAGTCAAGCTTGTGAAACGATTCAATGCAAAAATGCTCGTTTGATTGTTTACTTTTAGCTTCCTTCTCTGTGGTTATTTCTCTGTGCACCGTGACCAAGGAGGAGGAGAAAACGAGAAACGTTAATGTTTATTTGCTAATTAATAGTATTGCATGCAATGAACTAACCACTGCATGTCGCGTTTGATATCTCAAGTCATTAAAAGAATGCACACTCTTTATCTCTTATTGGTTGATATGTCAAGAAACAAGAAACAAGGTAGAAGTTAATGCACCGCGCCTAAGTGTTTTCGGATTATTTGGTTTTCGTAAGATTACTTACACACCTAGATGCACCGCGCCTAAGTGTTTTGAGTAACATTTTATCAGTTAAATCTTTCGTCAAAATTTAGCACAAATTACAATGGTGAGGAATAAACCAGGACGGAGTAGTAGTTTAGAAGCACAAATAAATGAGTGAGGCGCCTTATTGTTACTCTCCATTGTGACTAGTCTTGTGGGAAAAGCTGGGGAAGCTGCCAAAAGAACTGGCCCTAGGAGTAGTAGCTAGGGATCGAGCGTGGGAGATGAACCGGAGAAAGTAAATGCAGAGAGATGAAATGCAAAAAAGACGGAGGGATGTGATGGTTGCTTGTCCGTTTATTTTACCAGGCCATTTATTACTGGGAGTGGTTGGGTTTTGTGATATGACGGCCTTATAGGAGTAGGAGTAGAGAAAAAACCGAGTTGGTGATGATGGTGTGCCGTGCAATGCACGGGCATCTTGCTATTTGTTTTTGCATATAAGTCCAAACACCATGTAGACACGGGCTTTGAGCACGGTTCGTAGTCATTCCACGATCGAGCATCGAAGCTTGTAACTGTTTTAGATTAGAATATACTACTCCTCCGGTGCTAGTAGTAGAGTAGAGTCCTACTCGACTACTCTACTCTAGCAAGCTAGGGCATAGTATTGTAGTAGGTACTGTAGGGAGTACCAGTACTGTGATCACTCTAGCAAGTTGTCTGGCATCGATATGACCCTACGCTGCTGGTATGTGTCTCGTAAGTAAAGCGGCATGCTGTAGTCATCATCACCTGTCCACTTCCCGCAACACATATTCGCTTCTCCATCTTTGTCCGCACATAATCTCATCCAAGCTTCCATCCCCACTAAGGCGCCTCCCCCCCTCGTTCGAAACCCAAGCACTAACAATGGAAGAACCGAGCAGCGTCCGCCGAAAGAGTGGTTGGAATTCGCTCCCCACAGAGGTAATCAAGCTCATTGTTTCACGTGTGGACAATCTCAGTACCATGCCGCTCGCCGCGTGCTCGTCGGGGCTGTACCGTCTACTCAAAGCCCTCAGGCCGGAGCTTTTTAAGCCAGTTCCTTGCTTGCTGATGCCGCCTGATCTTCAGAAACGGCGTGTCACGCAGCATAACAATCGTAGGGTGGCGAGCATCAACCCCCTTCACTGCGATCTGATCCCCGTCAGCCTCAGCTACATTAACGGTATATACTGGGTCGGCATGAACACGTCTTGGATGGTGCTCGTCGACGGTCGTGGCAGCTGGATGCTCGTGGAGGTCTACACCCGGCGATTGATCCCCCTTCCTTCAATTAACACTACACTGCTTTGGCACCGCAGCCCAAAATACTCGGAATCTTACAGTAGCCAACATGATACCAAGTTTGATTTGCTCAAGGTTGTAATCTGCCAAGTGCCCACAAGATCTGGGAATTATAAAGATTTCAGGCTAATTGCGTTCTTCAACCGCGGTCTCGCCTATCTGACAGGTCACTCCGGTAAGTGGATAAATCTGCACGCCCATCGCAGGATCATACATCCTCCATGGTTCTCTGATGCCATCGAACACAAGGGCTTCATTTACGCTGTCGACTCCTTCTATGGCTGGACGTATTGCTGGCCTACTCCAGTTATCGCTACAAATGACTGTTACAGCAGTATGTTACTTTCCTATCATATCATGATGGCTTCTTATATTACTGTCAACATTTACTGAAAAATATTCATGCTCATAACATGCTGTTCTTAAGATTGACTAAATCAAGAGCCCTTTTTTATTTGACTCCAACTTGATATGATGTTGTAGGTCGCCTGGTGTCCCTACCCTTCCTAATCCCAGAACCTTTCAAAGAAAAGCGGCATGGCAGTTGCAGGTGGTTCCTGGCTCGATCAGACGGCGGCAAAAAATTGATGATCGTTCGCACGTACCGGACGTGTTGTTTCGTGGAATACAATCACAGTCACTGCAAGGTCTTTGAGCAGGATCCCAGCTTCTCTGGGCCTTCAGGAATTTTTGACTGGAGGCTGGTAAGTAGCCTTGGCACACGCTCTCTGTTTGTCAGACTGAATTATCCAATTAACCAAGAGATAACCGATGGCAAGGATCATGATGGCAGCACGGTTTTGTTCATCAGGCAAAACTGTGTGTACACAGCGTACCATGCGTCTCTGCATGCACCATACCCTGATATGTGCCGCCACACTCTACAGCCCTAAGTAGGAGAGAGGGTCGCAAGTATCAGACTTCGACCAGCTGGCTGGAGTTTCCCCCTTCAGGCACCCATCTGGTTCAAGCCATCAGCCAATCTCCACAGCTTAATAAATAGTAACGTCTAACTGAGCCAGTTAGTTAAATGCGTACACTTGGTGTAGTAGGATCTTTATTTAGTTTGATGCATACACTTGTTCTTTTTTGGTAGCCCTTTTGTAATGATGGCTGATGTTTGGTTTGGAAGAGATAGCTGCGTCTTCACTCTTCTGGCTTGCTTACTGCTTCTGTTGCACCCCCAGCCCTGGTTGCTGCTGCTGCTGTTTTCAATGTACAATCAGTAGTATACTTCGTCTGTTGGTTGAATATAAATGTGTTGTTAGAACGACAAACACAATGTTTTGGAAGTCGTTGCACGGTTCGATCCTTTAGTGCCCCGTACCGTACGTAGCTCTTACTATTTTTCGTATGGAACATATTTTCCACTTGTTGATAACATGCAGCCCACTGATGAAGGCCCAATAGAGAAGCCCATAATGAACTGGAAGGGACGCTCTCACATGAATCCGACCCAGGTACATGCTCATGGTCCCCTAAACATAAATAAGTAAATAAATAAATAAAGCTAAATGCCCATGCACCAGTTCTTTGGGAAAATAGGTAGCCCAGTATTTCTTTTTGAAGAATACCCAAGCTAGGCCTATTTGTTTTGTCCGAATTATTGGGCTGACCAGAAAATGGACGGCAATTCTAAAAATGGAAAAGGGGTTGCAATAAATTCCATATGAATTAGAAAATGAGTAGAAATTATAAAAATAATAGCAAATGGGCTGTACACGCCACAGATGTCGAGGCTGACTTGTTTACGCAAGGCTTTGTCAGTGAACACACGATTCTAGCCGCCGTGCTTCTTCAATCTCTGATCTTCCTGCTCCAGCCGCCTAAACTAGCGTCGGCGGGACTGCCTGCTCCCTCCTCTTGTGGCCCGCTGTGATGCCGTGCAGGCTTCCCCGGCCCACCCTACTCCCTCCGCTGGCCTGGCCGCACGCAATCAACTGCCCCCTTATTATGCGAAAAAAATGATTCCTCCCACTGACATCTGGGGCGCACCGGTTGGGAGGCTGACCTGTGGGCCTACTACGTTGACGCATATGCAGGGCTTGTCAACTTAGTCAACAAACGATTCTAGCAGTAGTAACCGTTGGATTTGAATCGAACGGTCATGTTGCTTCTTCAATCGCTGCTCTTCTTGCACCAGTCGCCCAAACCAGTGCCGGGGAGACTGCCTGCTCCTGCCTGCAGTGGCCGGCAGTGCTGCCGTTGAGGCCTCATCGCCCCCTACTACTCCCACGGCTAGCCAGGCCCTGCGACAACGTCAGCCTCACACCGCAGCCGAACCAGTGAACCCTGGTACGCCTCTCCGCGTGGGCATCCACTGCCACGTCTTCCCCGGCTCCGCGTCGTCCCCTTCCTAGGCCTCGCCGTCGTCCACCACCTTGGTGCTCTCGGCGTGGCGTGGTCAATGTGGTAAACGACATTCCATCGGGAGAGTACTGTACGTGTAGAGGCTGACAGCTGGGTCCACGGCCACAGCCCAATTTTTGGTGATTTGCAAAGTAAGTCGCTTTGTCATGCATGTTGGGCTGCAAATCTTTCAAGACGAGGAGAGTTTTCATTCGGCTAGCCGAGAAAATGGCCCATCAGTAAGGAGAAATGGGTTGTACATTTTTAAAACACATCAAACCGGCAATTAGTTTCAAATATCTTTTTGTCATTTCAAGATTTTAAATTACATTAATTTTTATGCGTGGAGAATTTGTTGGATTTTATATTAATATACATTTATTTTTAAAATCAGTTTGAATGTGAGTCGAAATTTTGGGATTGAAAACAGTTCGGACCGCACCGAAATATGCAAAATTTCGTATATGTTTTTAACCGTGGCCACAATATGGGCTGTAATGCTAACAAAAAGAATATGGGCTCCAAAAAAACCCTTAAGAATTAGCAAATGGGCTGTAAATTATTAAAAATAATGGCAGATGGGGTGTATACTGTTTTCCATAGATTTGAGGCTTTCCTAAAAAAAGGTTGACACACAAGTAGTGACTGTTGGATGGCCATCCAACGGTCGTCGTGCTTCTCCAATCTCTGCTCTTCCTGCTCCAGCCGCTCAAACAAGCGCCAATGGTACTGCCTGCTCCCTCCTCCCCGCGGCCGGCTCTGACAGCTCGGACCCACCAGTTATATCTTCGAACGCAAGGAAGTGCCTTCTTATTACGCACAAAAAAATGATAGTGGCAGGCTGACTTGTGGGCCTACTAAGTTGACGGGGACAGAGGGCTTTGTCAACTTAGTCAATATGCACGATTCTAGCTCCAGTGACCGTACGATGCCCATCCAACGGCCATAGTGCTTCTTCAACCTCTGGTCTTCTTGCTCCAGCCGCCCAAACCAGCGCCGGTCGTGCCTCGTGCTCCTCCCTCCCGTGGCTGGCTACAATGCGGCGGAGGCATCACCGCCTCCTACTACTCCCACCACTGGACAGGCCATCCCTCCACTCACCCACACCCCCTGTTATTCTGCGGCGATGGCAGCCTCACACCGCAGCGAACCAGTGAACCCTCGTACTCCTCTACGCGTGGGCATCCACTGTCGCGTCTTCCCCGGCTCCGCGTTGTCCCCTTCCTAGGCCTTGCCGTCATTCACCACCCTGGTGCTCTCGGCGCGGCGTGGTCAACGTGGTCAAGGAACGGCTTCCATCGGACGTGGACTGTACGTGGAGAGGCTGACAGCTGGGTCCACGGCTGCAGCAAGGAAGTGCCTCTTTATTACGCGCAAAATAATTATTCCTCCACCTGACAGCGGGGACCCACCGGACAGGCCACCATATTTAGCGAAAAAACGTCTCCCCCCTGACTGTTGGGACCCACTAGCTACACCTTCGCACGCAAGGAAGTGCGTCCGGGCAAAAAAACGATTCGCCCCCCTGACTGCTGGGACCCACCAGCTACATCTTCGCACGCAAGGAAGTGCATCCGAAAAAAAACGATTCGCCCCCTGACTGCTGGGACCCACCAGCTACATCTTCGCACGCAAAGGAAGTGCGTCCGAACAAAAAAAATGATTTGTCCCTCTGACTACTGGGACCCACGAGCTACATTTTCGCATGCAAGGAACTGCCTGACAGTCGGGACCCATCTGGTCGAAGCGTACATAGCGTTGTCATTCTGGTCGTGAACTTGTACGTACATATATACTGGTCGATGTAGAGGAGCACACGTGTCGTAGGAGAGGCGCGTACGTGTCGTAGTAGAGGCACGCACGTAGCATGTACACGTACGTACAGCGGCCAGGGTGCAAGAAAGAAAATACGGCCACGTATGTGTACATACGGGAGGGGTCTCGAATGCCTAGTCGCGCATACGTACGGCGAGGGCTCGTGTTCATGGGGAGGCAACGGAATGCGTCGTGTTCATGGGGAGGCAACGGAATGCTCGTGTTCATCAGGAGGCAACAGAACGTGTGGGAGCCAACCGGCTTGGACGGAACACGCGATGGAAACGAGGCCTGGCGTACCGCAGAACGGAGGAAACAAACCTCCTACGGTCGAAACGGGGGTCCTGTTGTTCGGGAGGGATGTGGCGTACCGTAAAACGGACGAAACGGACCTCCTACGGTCGAAACGGGGATCCTATTGATCGGCAGGGGTGTGGCGTACCGCAAAATGGATGAAATGGACTTGTGTTGGAGCGCTACGGTCGAAACGGGGGTCATGTTCATCGGGAGGGGTGTGGCGTACCGCAAAACAGACGAAACGGACTTGTGTTGGAGCGCTACGGTCGAAATGGGGAGGGAGGGGTGTGGCGTACCGCAAAACGGGACTCCACGGGATACTGTTCATGTCCACAGTCGACCTCCTCCAGCCTCCACGGGCTACCGTCGACCTCCTCCACCGTCCACGGGCTCCTGTTCATCCAGCCTCCACCGCGCGCTACTCCACCGGCTACTGTTCAACCACCCCTCCACGGGCACCCCTCCACCGTCTACTGTTCATCCAGCCCTCCACACCACGGGGTCCTGTTCAACCACCCCTCCACGGCCACCCCTCCACCGTCTACTGTTCATTCAGCCCTCCACACCACAGGTTCCTGTTCATCCAGAGGCAACGTCACCGCTCACTGTTCATCCACCCCCCCTACAACGCTCACTGTTCATCCCAAAGGAAACATCGATCGGCTTCAGTTAGCAGCAGTAGCGAAGGAATCGCTCCATCGGGTTCAGTTAACAGCCATTGATCGATCGCTCGGGTTCAGTAACGCGTAGCCTACAGTGCAATCGCTCGGTTTCAGTTAGAGCCCAACGCCTCGCTCGGCTTCAGTTAGAGCCAATGCCTCGCACACACGCACGTACGTATGAGAGAAACGTGCATCGCTCTGCCCCCGACCTCCCACCGTAAGCGGCAACTCTCCAAAATCCCCCCCCCCCCTCGCTTCTACCACGGTTTTTTCCGTCATGGACGGCCAAAAGAATGTCATGTAGCTGCGTCTCCGGACCGCCCAGTACAAAAAACCTATTTTTTATCATGATTTTTTATCATAGAAGTAGGAGCCCACCACATTTATGATGATACCGGGTTTTGTCACAATTATCGTCATAGAAGTGTCATATGTATGACAGAAAAAAATTCGTTCGGCCCAAAATGTCACGGATGTGTCTTTTTTTTGTAGTGTATTATGTGGCTTATTGACAGTGAAATATTCTTCTCTTAGCCGGAATAACGTGTATGTGGGCGTTGCGTGAATCTATGCACACAAGTTCTTCTATGTTATATTTTGTGCATCCAAAAAAATGAACCACAAGAAAATGAAAGGTGATGTTAGAGCTTTCGAGCAGCCTACCCGTATTCTAATCCAGCTCAAGTGGGCAGACCAACCTATTTTGTTGGAAGAGCATAAAAGATGGCCCATCAAGGCAGCAAATATAGTATAGTGAAAAAAATCACTTGTACATATATTTATCATGAAATAGTTCAAAGAGTAAAAAAAAATCAAATTATCCAATACCAAGCATTTCAGATCTTGCTATGGTCTTCAGTTCCGCATTTCCATATAGGAGAGCAACCTGTACCAAAAGAGAAGATTGGTTAAGGAATCAAATTTCAGCCAACGCAAAAATCAAATGTGAAAAAAAAACTCAAAATTTACAAGTTTTTTTATCCTCGTTAGAAAGCGATGATAGCCGCTTCTTTCTAGACGCGAGTACTTATAGGAAGTGTAGACGGAAGAAATGAAAAATCGATAGGGGTTTGAGATGAAGAAATGAAGTATTAATAACTACAAAGGCAAGATCCAATTTTTTAGGTGCTCCGAGAGATGAGCAGAATTAACAATGAGGAGAGGAGGGGATATAAAATTGGTGGATGTGGCATGCGTCCTTGGTTGATTGATCATTAGAACTTGAACCTGGCTGCCCTCAGCCCTAACATTCGGGAACAACTAATCAAGGAGTACCCCTTGGAGGGCTCCCGCAAAGGTCACTATTTTGGCCTGGGAGCACGCCAAGTGGTGCGCCTAGCCACCATCAGGTGTCGCGGGCTGGGCGCACCCTCAGGATATGGGCTTTTCTTTTCTGCACTGAGTATGTATCAAGGTTTTTAATTAATTCTAACATAATTTAAATTTATTTTGAAATCAGTTTGAATCTGCCTCATAATTCCGGTGTCAAAAATATTCGGACCAAACTAAAATATGCAAAATTTCATTGAAATTTTTTAACCCTGGTATATATAACATTGTGTCAAGTGTAAACTTTGAACATCCAGTAATGCAAGTGTGACAACTTTAATACTCCCTCCATTCCATAATGTAGTTGCCCATGTTTTTTGAAATTTAATTTTGACCATAAATTTAACCAACATGACCGACTGCGGCGGCAACAAAAATTATCCCATTGAATTCGTATTCAAAAGAAGTTTCTAGTGGTATAGTTTTTGCTCCCGCCACAATTACCCATGTTGGTTAAATTTATGATCAAAGTTGAATCTCGAAAGGCACTATAATTATGGAATGGAGGGAGTATGGTAATTATGATCCGACTGGCCAGACAAAGTTACATTCCAAAAAGAGAAGGGAGAAACAGAGGAGCTGCAAATCTGTAACAAAAACACAAAGGTGTCAACTGAACCAAAAGTTCCAAATTCATCTTGCAACGCCTGGTTCCTGCATCCCTCAACTCAAACTCCTTCAGCTGTAATTTGACTGTGAACAAGGTCAGTGGGAGTTAAAACCAGACGAAGCAAAGTGAAAATAGGATTGGGACCTGTAACTATTTGCTCAACAGTTAAACTAGTCCTTGAGTAAAATTTGTTCTCCTAGCTGCTTTTTTTTAAATCAAATTGTTCGTCTGCAAGAATATTAAACAGGCTCGTGGGCATTGCCTCGGATCTCTAACTTTGTCGCAATCTCGTCGAGACCATGAAGGGGGGCAGCATGGTGTATACAATTGCTCTTTTGTTCATCGGGTGCCTAGTCATGGTTGGACAATGTAAGCGCATCTTCTCTATCATATTGTTTATATCCTTGCGGCCAGCACACTGTATTTCAAAAGTATTATTCCTTCTATCTACATAAGATAAGATAATTGCATATTGTGCACGGATAACCATATAATATGTCATATGTAATAGGTCGTCCTGAGCCCGAGAGCACCTACGAAAATGGCCATCGCAACGCGGCTACGGTGGTCTCATCATTATATGAGAAAAAACTTACCTTGCAATGGTGTGTCGCAAGGGATTGTGTGACGAAAGATGAACCGCATGCCAATCATTGCTTTTACTGCCTCAACGCGCCAGGAGCACCTTGTTTTAATTCCAGAGTGGATTGTCGGAGTCAATGCCCAAGTATTCCACCAGGAAAATAAGGGTGTGCATAGTAGGAAATCTCTACTCCTAATGTTTCAGCTGGTATTCTTCGTTTTGGATTTATTTTCGTCCCACCTACCAAGGTTTTTTTTTGTCCCACCTTCGTCGGTTTTTTTTCGTAGTTTTTTTTTTCATCTTGCCGATTCGTTTCGTTAATCCACCCGCCCCGTCGATAGCCCAAACGATTTTTCCTGTCGAAGCCCCGCCCCGTACGGAAAAAACCCGGTGGAGAAAACTACCCAACGCACGCCCTGCCCCTCCTCCCTCCCGCAATCCCTAGCCTCGCATCTCCATGGTCATATTCCCCACCTCTCTCTGCCCCGATCGATGGTGCCTCTGTGTGGCGGCGGCGTCAAGCGCCGACAGCGTCACCTGGATCTCCTCGAGCGATCTGTCCGCGTGCCAGCACCTTCCCCATCGCGCGCGATCTGTCCGCTCCGACGCACGGTGAGCGCGCTGCCTCCGCCTTGTCACCGACGTCCTGATCCATCGGCGGCAATGACGGATCCTTCTGGCCGGATCAAGGCGCGGAGACCCGTGGGATCCCCTCCTTCGGCAGGACCTCCTCATCTGGTGAGATCTCCTTCCCATGTCTGATGCCTCAAACCGTTCGGCAAGCACCAGCAAGTTTTTTTTACTGAGTAATTAATGTATTGAATGCAAGATAGCATTCTTGCACGGACAGAGAGTGGAACACCTCCTTCAGTTTCTCATCTGATCCCACTTATGGACTCCATGAATGAAGTAAGATAACAATCCATTGGTCAATTACATTGCCTCTTTAGATGGTTTTAGTGGGCATCAGACTTGCTTTAGATGGCTTTTGTTGTGAAAGAAAACTTATCTTTCTAAAGACTGTACTCTGAATCTTACATCTCATACTTGATTTTTTTTTCATAATTTTTTTTAGGCCTGATGTGTATCCAACGGCATGGGAGATTAAAGATTTGCATGAGACTGACGATTGTGATTTTGGCCCTGTACTGAATAATTTTGGGAGCGACTGGGTGATGATGATTACAAGCCTGGTACCCGAAATAGTCCTTCGGCCGCTGCTAGCTAGCTGTTCTTATCTTACCATTATATGTCTTCCTCGGTATTGATTTGTGAATTATTTCTTTTTTTGAACTATGCAGGAGGACTGCATGTCTGCATGTGATGAGTTAAGGCACAAGAACTACGACCATTTTAGCTCCAGCAATAAGTACACAACTAATCAACAATGCATTTTCACGACCCAGACTTCTGCATTCCGGCTGACAGGCTCGCTGGCACAGCCACATAATCTCATGCATTCAAATTGCTAGCTACACGAAATACGCCCAGATCTACAAGTAGGAATCCAAGGTAACACTTATTGCTTACAAGTATTTACTTCATTTTTCTTCATGTAAAAAGAGAATGCAAGATGAAATATAAAGTCTGCAGATTCCTCGTGTATGTTCAATTTCCAGAAAAGGAAGAGCCATACCAACAACATGCATACATATTACAGTTCTGCATTTTAAATTTGAAGACCAAGGCATAGCCTGATCGATGTAATTGGAGGTGAATGTCTGTTTTCTTGCTTGTATTTAATCTTAGAAAACAGAATCTCATCAAGTGAAAATCCGAAAGGCATTGCAGTCCAATTGTTCTAGGGATTGGAACCAGACGTGTGACTGAATACTGCTTGGAACATGTGATTCTACAAAGTTGAGGAAGTTGAGGAAGTATGGACTCAGATCCTTTAAGGGTATGTTTCCATACTGTGGGGCAGCAGGATCTGAGTCCCACTATGAGGGATCAACCTTCAGAGACCAGCTACCGGCGTCATACTGCCCCTACAAGGTAAACCCGCCATTTATCTGGGGTCCCAAATTGCAGTGTTTGTCCCTCTTCATTTGTTATTAGTCTCTGTGATTTCATTCTTTAGCATCTGATGTCGTATATCGTTTAATCAATTTTCGTGGATAGTCTAGCTCATGTGTTTGTGATCTAAGTGGTGCCACATGTTTCTTCATGAATCCTCACAAGAAAGTTAGATTCTTCTCCATATCTTCAAATTGGCTATTTATTGATGAGCTAGGTTGATTTGAGCCGTCGTCTGTAAGTGCTCAATTGCAACCTTAAAACCAGTCGCAAAATTGTTTTGGTCCATGTACGACTTAAATAACCTACTGTGTATTTAACTATTGATGTGTATAGGCAATTATTTACTTCTATATACGGATATCTTCGTTCCATAAAAAAAGTTACGGTGTACTAATTGGTAAGTAAATAAATTTAAAATAGTCAGTATGATAGTTCACTAGTAGAAAAGGGGGCATCAGTCCCGGTTCGTAAGGGCCTTTAGTCCCGGTTCTTGAACCGGTACTAAAGGGTTGTGACTAATGCCTCCACCCTTTAGTCCCGGTTCTAACACGAACCGGGACTAAAGGCCCTCCACGTGGCCACTGCGAGCAGCCCAGGCAAGGGGGCCTTTGGTCCCGGTTGGTGACATGAACCGGGACCAAAAGGCTTCCACATGTCAGTAGCTGAGATTTTTCTTTTTTTTAAAAAAAAAAGTGGCTGGTTTAGGGGTTTTGGGGGTTAATTTTAGGTTGTTATTAGCTAGCTAATAGAGAGAAGTGTCCTCTCTTATACTGCTATGTTCATTTCACCTGCTGATATATAATAACTCATGCATGCTCGCATCATACATCATCATATATAATAACAAGTCCTACTAATCATGCATCATCATACAACTTCTACTCGTTATTAATAACAAGTCATACGATCATCATCCTCATAGTCATCGAACCCAACCCTACATAACTGTTCTTAGCACATGATCATTAGTATCAGGTAGGACCTAAACACCCTTAAGGTAAAATAGCATGAAACAATATAGACCCTGACTCTCCATTATGAAGAATGGAGATCATACTGTCTCCAATTCTTGTGCTTCGCCTCCTTTTGCTTCCAAGAAGCTCCTTACGACTGTCCATACATTTTTTCCATTCTTTGATTGTCATGTCTCCACATCTTTTAAAAATCCGGTATGGACAATTAATATTCATAGGACGACCTGGTTGTATGTTCAAAACATCAAGGCGACCGTGCGTATACATCATATGAGGCACACAATCATTCGGGATTATCTGTTGAAAAACATAGTAATAACTTCGTAGTTAGCAATGATGTACTAGTTTTAGAAGTATTTAAAAAAAGATGCAACGATGTCGTAATAGTAAAAAAATTTACCAGGGTATCTCCATGGTAGTTACCGTAGTTCAACACGTGCACTAGTGGCACGTATTGACCATAATGTTGAGGAGTTCGATTGTAGACATTGTAATTTTCAAGATCAGTACAAAATGCGATCAGATGATTTTTCTCCTTATAAGTTAATTCGGGGCCACCGGTTTAGTGGGTTTTGTCTACCATTTTCCGCCCATTCTTTGAAGAATGAAAATAAGCTGTCAATGGAAACAAGCTGTCAACTATTTTGAAATAAACAATATAAATTACTTAATAATTATGTTAAGCTCACATGGGGGAAGAATTGGAGGTGTATCCACAAGGACCCAAATGCCCATATTGTCTTCCTGGATTGTAGGATCATCAAGATCCATGGTGACAAGCATACCCTCATCAAAACCATACATCTTGCAAAGTGCTTCCCAATTTTTGCAACCAAAATGGGTTACACTCTTATCATTGTACAACTTTACTTGAAAATCCACACCATGATGGGTCCTTAGGAGAATTTTTTTGGTTTCCATACTTTCATGATCTTCAAAACTCATCCTCTCCAAGACATAGCGTCTTGCATAGCATGGGATAAGCTAGACGAATTGGAAAAGATGAAAAATACACGTTAAAATAGTTGAAGTCGTGCTTAATTACGAAAAAAAACTATTGTCGTCATTGTGTACCGTATGAACATCGAAGGTCTCCTCGAGCTTAATGCTGAAGCGCCGATCTTCATCCAGCTCAATGAACCTGTCGCACATACCTCGGTCGTCGTGGCACCAGTCGCACTCCCCCGGGCGGTTTTCGTCGTCCGAGTACGACATTTTCGGCCTAAGTTCATAATTCAAATATTAAATATATGTACTAAAAAACCTAAATTAGATCATTATTTATTAATCACGAGTTGACTGTCGGTGATGGTACGTAGCTCCTCCTTTCATTTCCGAGTGCATTATTACAACAAATTGTCTAGCACACCGGAATGAAGGAGAAACTACCCCCACGACGGCGTGGATGATGGAGGGGGCTCCTAGATTTCTGCATAGAGTGCTCTTCAATTTTAGCATTCAAAGTAGGAGTACTTTTCCAATATGAGCATTCAATAAGCAAAACCAAATCGTAAAATAAATTAGTATTCAAATTAGCATGCATTCAATTATAACAAAAAGTACATCATCTCTTGTGTCCGTACATCGTCGAATACTCCTCGAATACTATCATAAAAATAGCATCGCTAATTAATACAGCTAGAACCGTAGCGCCCGACGGGTATCGTCGCGGGCGGTGGACACCCAAAGATAAGGAACGATCACAGGATCATAGCTTCAGTGAGATCCCTGAAGAACCTGCCAGGTATTGTCGAACCTGCCCTCCAACGCAACCATGTAGCGACGGACGTGCTCGTCCTCCTCGCTGACACGGTGACGTACCACCTCCGAGGTGTCCGGAAGCCTCGGCACCATCACTGGCCCACGCGGCCGCCACCAAACAAGGATCGGGTCAACAACGGGTTGCCTTCTCACCAACCTACGTCCCCCAGAAGGTAGCACCTCTCAATACCAGCCTGGCGGAGCCCAGTCCCGAACATGGCCCTGATCAAGCAGGCCTCCACCACCGCCGAGTCGACACCGACGAGGATGCGGGATAGGCATCATCGACGTCGATGCGGGAACTACTTCTATATATAGTTAAATAAAGTAGTTTTATTAATTCAATCAACTAGTTCAACTACTAAGCACTTACTATAAATAAATAAAGTAGTACTTATTAAAAATAAACTACTTTTATTAAGTACTACTTACTAAAAATAAACTGGTTTAACTATAGTTCTATTATTTTTCTAACAAATTTTCCTATACATACACAATAAATTGACAAAGAAAATACTAGGAACAAAAAAATCATTAAAATTCTATGAACAAAATTAGAACAGAAAAAATCATATAAATTCTATGAACAGAAAAAAAAATCATAAAAAAATTTAACATCTAAATTACTTACACAATATGAAAAAAAATTGACATCTAAATTACAACAGAAAAAATCATAAAAATTTCACATCTAAATTACAACAGAAAAAATCATAAAAAAATCTAGCACAATATGAACAAATTAATTACACAATATGAAAAAAAATCTAACAGAAAAATCTATGAACTACACATCTAAATTACTACACATCTAACAAAAAAATCAATGAACTACAAAAAAAATATTAAAATTCTATGAACAAAATTAGAACAGAAAAAATCATAAAAATTCTATGAACAGAAAAAAATCATAAAAATTTGACATCTAAATTACTTACACAATATGAAGAAAAATGACATCTAAATTACAACGGAAACAAATCATAAAAATTTGACATCTTAATTACAACAGAAAAAATCATAAAAAAATCTAACACAATATGAACAAATTAATTACACAATCTGAAAAAAAATCTAACAAAATTACTACACATCTAACAAAAAAATTATTACACATCTAAATTATTACACATCTAACAAAATTAATACACATCTAAGTTACTACACATCTAACAAAAAAATCTATACACTACAAAAAAAATCTAACTTGCGGCGACGGCGACGGCGACGGCGATGGCGACGGCGACGGCGAGGTGCGGCGCGGGGCGGGCGGGGCGTTGAGGGCGTCGGGGCGGGCGAGGCGGCGACGACGTCGGGGCGGCGCGGGCCAGGGAGGGCGGGGCGGCGACGGTGTCGGGGCGGCGCGGGCCGGGGCGGTGCGGAGACGGTGACGGGGCGGCGCGGGATGGAGAAGGGATTGAACTGGGGATGGGCGGTTCTGAAATTTTCCTAAGTGCTACTTATATAACAAAGGCATTGGTCCCAGTTTGTGGCACCAACCGGGACCAATGCCCCCTTTAGTCCCGGTTGGTGCCTCCAACCGGGACCAAAGGCCTCTTTTCAGCAGCCCAAAGGGCGGGAAGCAGAGGCCTTTGGTCCCGGTTGGAGGCACCAACTGGAACTAAAGGGGTGCATTGGTACCGGTTCGTGCCGACGGTACCAATGCACCCCTTTCGTTCCGGTTGGTGCCACCAACCGGGACTAAAGGCCCTGTGCTGCCCGCGTCGCAGCACGAAAGTTTAGTCCCACCTCGCTAGCTGAGGGAGCTCGAGAGTGGTTTATAAGCCCCAGTCTCGCTGCCCTCTCGAGCTCCTCTCAAATGCAGGCTTACGGGCCTAAACTCACTATATGTGCCTGTGGGCCTATTGGGCCTATTGCGGGGCTGAATCCTGGCCCATTGTTGGGTTTCTAGTCATATTCAGTCCGTGGTAGCCCTTTAGGTGGCACTTTTTTTATTTTTTTCTTTGAATTATTTATTTCCTTTTGATTTTTTATTTTTTTATTTTTTTCTTTTATCTCAGATAAATTATAATCTTTCTAATTACTTATTTATTTTCTTTTATGATATTTTTTTGCTATTAAAGTTTGTAACAAAATTCTAATTACTTATTTATGTTCTTTTATGATAATTCTTTTTTTTAATATTTTGAACAGAATTCTAATTACTTATTTATTTTCTTTTATGATAATTCTTTTTGCTTTTAATGTTTTGAACAGAATTCTAATTACTTATTTATTTTCTTTTATGATAATCCTTTTTGCTATTAGAGTTTGTAACAAAATTCTATATAATTTTAGTTTCAATAATACTAGAGGTTTATAAAAGCTTTTTAGTTGATTCCTTCAGTACCAGTTCTAAGGCTGTTACAAAGGCATTTTATTTGGTACAGGTTTTAAGGCTGGTGCCCCACGAACACCTTTCAGTACCGGTTCGTGCCATGAACCGGTAAAAGAGTTTTTTAGTTGATTCTTTCTGCAACTGTTTTTTAGTCCCACCTTGCCAAGCGAGAGGCACTCGCAGCGGTTTATAAGCCCCGAGTGCAGAGACGATGCAGAAGAGGCTCAATACTAACCTGCATGTTGTTTAGCTTTAAGCCTTGAGGAATAGGGTAGACTGCACGGAGCTATGTGCAGTGCAGTTTACACTATTCTGAAAGGCTTGAAGCTAATTAACGAGCATTGCGCCTCTTTTTTATTTTTAAAGACTTATTACAACTCAGAAATAAATAGAAAAAAATAAATATAGCAGAAAAGAAAAAAAAAACTATATAAAAAACTACTTAGAAATAAATAGAAGAAAAAATAGGTGTGATTAATTTTACTAAAAAAATGAGCATAGATGCGCTTATAGAAAAAATTAGACCTAAATTCATAATAAACTTCTACTAACTTCAGAGAAATTCAATATGAATTTAGGTCAAATTCCCTGTATAAGGGCATCTATTTTCACTTTGAGAGGAGCACAACAAGGCAGAGAGGGAGGGGCTTATGAACGGGTGTGAGCGCCCTTCGGTTGGCGAGGTGGGACTAAACTCTGACCGCAACGAGGACCAACCCGTTAGTCCCGGTTCGTGCCACCAACCGGGACTAAAGGGCAGCCTTTAGTCCCGGTTCGTGGCCCCAAACAGGACCAATGGTGATGGGCCAGGAGAGAGGCCCATTGGTCCCGGTTCGTCCCACCAACCGGGACCAAAAGGTCCAGACGAACCGGGACCAATGGCCCACGTGGCCCGGCCGGTCCCCGGGGCTCACGAACCGGGTCCAATGCCACCATTGGTCCCGGTTCTAGATTGAACCGGGACTAATGGGCTGACCCGGCCTGGACCAATGCCCCCTTTTCTACTAGTGGTTCTTCTCTCCTCAAGTCTCAGATCTATTTAGACCTATTTTGTTTTTGTACTAACTCTTGAATTTTCTGCTTTCTATTTTTGCTTTCTATTTCCGAACCTATTTAGACCTATTTTGTTTTTGTGCATGCTATTTCATTTTGATAGATCTTTATATATTTCACATTTAGCAGAAAAGTATAGTATGTGAACAGATGGTACTATTGCGGATTCTTTAACCTTTTCATGTGTGATGGCATGAACTTATCCATAGTAGGCTGAGACTTTACCATCTTTGGGCTGAGACTTTATAATTATTGCAAGTATGTTGAGAGTGTGTTAGAAACTAAGGGCAATCCTAATTGGATATGTCCAGTTCGACATGGCATTTGCAATTGCAGTATCTGTAGAACTAAGAAAGAACCGCCAACTTCCAATGAGTATTGGAAAGTATAAATACTACATTACATATGGTTTTAGAAGTATAATAACAAGCTCATTGCTCATATGGTTTCTGAAGTAGAAAACATCTATACCCCTTTGAAGTGGAAATGTATCCATGACTGTTAGTTGTTGTCAACGATTTTTTTTGGAAAGAATTAATAAAGCCATTTTTGTTGAAGAATAACTGGGGGGTAGCACCCCACCGGTTTGTAATATTACACGTAGAACGATAATTTTCATAGAACTAATAAAAACAACTAGATAAAGAGCTAAAACAAAAATATGGGGGACTGGTCAGCATGCTAGGTCAGAGCAAAGCAAAAACCAGTATAAATGAGTCCCAAGGAGCAAAGATCATTATGTAGAATAGAATATTTTTGCTCCATGAAACCTTTCCATAAATTGTGTTTTTGTGCTCATGCTTGTGCACATTCTATAATTTTGATTCGTTGTTCAGGCATTTGGAGTTCACAGTTATCTAAGTTTATTTTATGTGTGTTTTCGAAGAATTTGGTACTTTAGAGTCTTTCTATTATATTATCTTTGAAACTACTTAGAATAGATTAGTAGTATGATAGTGAAGTAATCTAATTCAATTTCCTTTTTCATTGCAACCACTTAATTTCCTTTTTTCAACCATAAGTAGAACACCAGAGCTAATTGATACACCATTTTGAAAATTGATACACTATTGCAGGGAGAGCAGCGCACACAGCGGTGGTCAAGGGTTTAGTGCCTATTAACCTCGTCCGTGGCCGTTGTTGGTCAGTGAAAGAGGCATGCATGAGGTGGTGCAAGTGCATGCTGGTGACATGCTGGTGACGGAGTCGCGCATCATGAGGCCGGGTGAGTAACGCTCGGGAACTGCCGGGCGCTCAGACTGACGCGGGATGGGGTTGGCGCGGTGACTCAAGGAGGAGGATGTAGTTATGGCGGAGGGAGTGACGACGGAGGGGCTTCAATGGCCTGACGAGACCCTACATCATAATCAAGGAGGACCCTACATCTAAAGGAAAGAGAGCAGTCTATATCATTAGTCTATTACTGGATTTCTAGAAGAAGGAAAAAGGGAGAAATGGTTGTTTCTGCTACTCTACATTTGCTTTAAAATTGGTGTACATATATCAAGAAGAACTTGGTTGCAAAAGTAATCAAACATAACATTCAAAACAAACACATTGGTTTTGTAAGATCTTATACTTTTGAATTAAATTGTTTGATTATACAATCAGTTCACATTATTTGGTGTAGCATGTTGTTTAACATTTTAGAGTTCCATCCTTTTTAGTAACGAAATAATGATGAACTCATATTAGTGGATCCATAAAAGTGTATGGTATTAGTTTGACGAGGTTATATAGCAAGGCAATTCTTGTTTGACGAGAACAATGAAAAACCAAGCAGCAAAATAAGATAAATTTGGAAAGAAGAGATAATTTTTCGCTCGAGGGTGGGGCTGTAAGGGATCTGTGGCACGAGTAAACAAAAGCATCTTGGTCGCCATATAGAAAAACCTATTGGTTGCCTTCTATCTATCTCGCCCATCTTGTTTCCAGTCATGGAAGAGAGGAGGGAGAGCCGAGGAGCGTGGTGGCCTCTGGCTGTTGCCCGGGAAAAGGTAAAGGTCGTGGCATGACTGACCGTTGCAATGCCGCTGCTCCTTGCGTGCTTCTTTTCCTCCTTACACCCCCACGTCCAACTCGATATTCGGTTGCCGCAATGCCGTAGATTGTTGGCTTTGTAATCCTGTCGCCTGTTAGTTTTTTGCTTTTAGTTTCAGACTTAGGGAATAAAACGGTGAAGAGCATGAGCCTGTTCATGCCTTGACCGAATCTTCAGTAGCAGCTAGGTAGTGTTGGGGACCATGCGCGCTTCGTGGGATGGCACGAATCAAACATGTGCATGTTGGCATCGTGGGTGTGGCGAGTGGCTGTGGGATGGCGCGGCGGATTAATTCGGGCACGACCACTTCTTTCGTAGTTTCAGTTTTTGTTGTTAATAAAAGGAAACGACTGAAAACGCTGCAGGTTTAACGCGGCACAAAACTCTCTGATCTCTCTCTCTGCACTTATCCGACTAACAGTGGCATCAGAGCCTCGTTTCTAGGATCCGGCGAGTCCGCCATGACTGGCGGTGAGAAGACTAGAAAGAACAATGACAAGGCGCAAGGGGGAGCTGCATCAAGATCACCGATGTGCACGCCATCACGCGCGCCCCCACCACCGCGGGAGCACGGACGAAGCCTCGTGCGCAGGGGGGGCAACAAGATCATCGTCCATGAGCGCGTCATCCAGGAGAGCCGCGGTGGCGGCAACATCATCTACCCCATGCTCACGTCCACGAACTACATCGAGTGGGCGTTGGTCATGAAGATCAACCTACGGGTGCAAGGTCTCTGGGAGTCTGTTTCCAGCATGGGCGAGCCGGGCGATCACGAGGACATGGCGGCGCTCCAGGTGCTGCTTCATGCGGTGCCGCTAGAGATGGTGCCGGTCCTAGCTGTCAAGGACACGTCCACGGATGCGTGGGAGGCAATAAGAATGATGAGGATGGGCGTGCGCCGTGCACGCGAGGCGACGACACAACGGCTGCGCAAGGAGTTCGAGCAGATCGTATTCAAAGACGGTGAAATGCTCGACTCGTTCGGCATGTGCATCACCAACCTCGCCAACACCCTGTGGTCTCTTGGGGACGTGATTGATGAGGTAAAAATCGTTCAGAAGTTTCTATGTGAAGTGCCACCACAATACTCGCAGATTGCTTGTTCGATCGAGGCGCTCCTCGACCTCAACGGCATGTCTGTTGAGGAGCTGATCGGCCGGCTACGGTCGGTTGCGGAGAGGTGCGCGATCGGGACCACTGATGGGACCGTCTCCCAGCTGCTGTTCACGGAGGAGCAGTGGCTGGCACGGGCAAAGAAGAAGGAGCAGGGACAAGGATCCGGCTCCAACGACGGCGGCGGCAAGGGAAATGGCCGCGGCAAGAAGGAGATATGTGCCAATCATGGGCGCGGCTCCAACAACGGCAACGGCAAGCGTGACATGTCCGGGATTAAGTGTTACAACTGCAACAAATTTGTAGGACAAATATCCCGGGACTGTCCCGAGCCTCGCCGCGAACGCAAGCAGAAGGAGCAGCACGTGCACCTGGCCGTAGCGGAGGAAGAATAGTCGGCGCTGCATCTGGCACGCGTGTGCACCCTCAGCGACGACGACGGGCCAGCACTCATGATGGCCACCATTGCCACTTCAGGCACACATACGGGGACGCACGTTGACCTCGTGGAAGAACGTGTCTTCCTCAGCTCCGCCGATCACGATCACGACACCTAGTTCCTAGACATGGGCGTCAGCAACCATATGATCGGGCGACGCGATGTCTTTGCCGACCTGGACACCAGCATCGGGGGCACGGTGAAATTCGGCGATGGATCCTTCGTGGAAATAAGGGGAGGGGGACGATCATGTCCGCCTGCCACAATGGTGATCACCGCGCGCTCACTGATGCATACTACATCCACCGTCTCTGCAGCAACATCATCAACCTGGGGCAGCTCGACGAGAACGGATGCCGCATCGACGTCGGCCACGGCATAATGAAGTTGTTTGACAGACAGCAATGGCTGTTCGCGGGTGCCGAGGGCACGCACTCGGCTGTACGTCGTCGACCTCGACATCGCAAAGCCAGCGCGCTTGGCGGCAGTCCACATGGATGGCTCCTAGAAGTGGCCCGCACGGTATGGTCACCTGAATTTTGACGCTCTGAGGAAACTTGGGCGTCTCAGCATGGTGTGTGGTCTCCCTGCATCGAGCACGCCGAGCAGCTTTGCGATGGTTGTTTGTTTGGGAAACAGCGTCGTGCCTCATTGCCGCTGCAGGAAAAGCGGCGGACAAAGGGACTGCTTGATCTGGTGCACGATGACCTCTGTGGCCCCATATCACAGGCGACACCCGCTGGGAAGCGATACTTCCTGCTGCTGGTGGACAACAAGAGCCGGTACATGTGGATCACGGGCTGCAGTCCAAGGGCCAAGCAGCAGATGCGTTCAAGAAGTTCAGGGCAGGAGCCGAGGTTGAGAGCGGGCGCAAGCTGCGCCTGCTCCGGACGGACCGCGGTGGGGAGTTCACCGTGGCCACGTTCGCCACGTACTGCGCCGATGAGGGGATCGGGCGTCAACTGATGGCGCCGTACTCGCCGCAGCAGAACGGCGTTGTGGAATGCCGGAACCAGACGATCGTCTCCCCCGTGCGCAGCTTGATGAAGTCGATGGTCGTCCCTGCAAGATTCTAGGGAGAGGCGGTGACCACGGCGGTGTATCTGCTGAACCTGTCGCCCACCAAGAGCGTAGATGGGCAGACGCCTTTTGAGGTATGGCACAGCTACAAGCCGGATGTGAGTCACATGCGTGTGTTTGGATGTGTAGCTCATGTCAAGGTGACGAAGCCGAACCTGGCCAAGCTGGAGGACTGGAGCATCCCCATGGTGCATGCTGCTCGGCTATGAGCCCGGCTCAGCAGCATACCACGTCTACGACCCTGTCAAGAACCGCGTGCATGTCTCACGTGACATCATGTTCGACGAAGGCACGCGGTGGGACTGGGACAAGGTAGGAGAAGCAGTGGATGCAGGGCCATTCCAGGTCGAGGTGTTCGTCTAGACCACGACGCGTGTGACAGCGATCCCTGCTAGGCAGCACTCGACGCTGAAGGTGCTGCTGTAGCCGCGCAGACTCCCCAAGATGCTGTCACCACACCCGACAGCAGTGGTGTGCACTTGCCACTGCAGCATGTGGGAAGGAAAATGCCACGCTCTGCCTCGATATTCTCCCCCGCACCTGCAAGTGTGGAAGAGGAGGATGCTGCTCCACCACGCCGGCCGCAGCACCCGATGATCACATGTGCACGCGGCGGCATCGTCAAGCCGAACCCCATCTACAACGACTATGTGATGAAGGCTGACGCAGAGGAGTTCGTCAACGATGAGATGTGCCTGGTGGCTGCAGAGGATCCTGCACCCTCGGACGCGGTTCTAAACAACCCAAGCTGGAAGGAGGCCATGGACGCAGAGCTCGCTTCCATCTGCAGTAGCAAAACATGGGAGCTCGCCGCGCTCCCCGCCGGGCACAAGGCCATTGGACTAAAGTGGGTCTTCAAGGTAAAAAAGGACCCTGCAGGACAGGTGATCAAGCACAAGGCGTGGCTTGTCACGAAGGGATACGCGCAGCGCCAAGGCGTGGACTTCGACGAGGTTTTCGCGCCGGTGGCGTGCATGGAGACCGTGCGGTTGCTGCTCGCACTCGCCGCTCATCGTGGGTGGCAAGTACACCACATGGACGTCAAATCGGCGTTCCTCAACGGCGATCTCAAGGAGGAGGTCTACGTGCACCAGCCACCCGGCTACATCATCACCGGCGAGGAGCACAAGGTGCTCCGGCTGCGCAAGGCCCTGTACGGACTGCATCAAGCTCCACGAGCGTGGTATGCCAAGCTTGCGCCTCCTTGACATCCCTCGGGTTCGAGCGAAGCCCTATGGAGCATGATGTGTTCAGGAGGAGCACGGGAAAGACGACACTGCTCGTCGGTGTCTATGTGGACGACTTGATCATCATGGGCACGGACGCCAACGACATCGCCGCGTTAAAGCAGCAGATGCACAACCTGTTTGCTATGAGTGATCTCGGTTTCCTTAGTTACTACCTGGGAGTCGAGGTCAACCAGGATGCGGGCGCTATCACGATCTGTCAGAGCGCGTACGCCCGCAAGATCTTGGAGGCGGCAGGACTGAAGGAGTGCAACCCCTGCCACACACCAATGGAGAATCGGCTCAAGCTGCACAAGGGAGAAGCTGGCGATGTGGTGGATGCCACGGGCTATCGAGGAGCATCGTCGGAAGCCTGCGCTACCTACGCAACACCCGTCCTGACATCACTCACGCAGTCGGTATGGTGAGCAGGTATATGCAGGCCCCATGGCGTCGCATTGGGCAGCGGTGAGGCAAATTCTGCGCTATGTTAGGGGCACAGTTGGGTATGGCTGCAGATACAGGGGAAGCACCGGGGGTGAATCCAAGCTGGTGGGTTTCAGTGACAGTGATCTTGCTGGGGACGTCGACGACAGGAAGAGCACAACTGGAGTAGCTTTCTTCCTCGACTCCAACATCATCACATGGACTTCCCAGAAGCAAGCTGTGGTTGCGCTCTCGTCGTGCGAGGCTGAGTATATCGTAGCTTGCAACGCTGCATGTCACGCAGTCTGGCTAAGCAGACTGCTGGGTGAATTGCTTGGACAGCCGCCTGCAGCAGTAAAGCTACTTGTGGACAACAGATCTGCAATCGAGCTGGCCAAGAACCCAGTGCACCACGAGCGGAGTAAGCATATTGACCTGCGTTTTCACTTCATTCATGAATGCATTGAGGAAGGAAAAGTGGACATCGAGCACATCAGTACAGATGGCCAACTTGTTGACATTCTGACCAAGTCACTGGCCGTGTCAAGTTCTTGGAGATGCGACTGAAGCTCGGTGTCATGGAGGTCTCTTCTGGACGCCAGGATTAAGGGGAGAATTGTTGGATTTGTAATCATGTCGCCTGTTAGTTTTTGCTTTCAGTTTCAGACTTAGCCAATAAAACGGCGAAGATCACGAGCCTGTTCATGCCTTGACCGAAACTTCAGTAGCAGCTAGGTAGTGTAGGCGACCATGCGTGCTTTGTGGGATGGCGTGAATCAAACGTGTGCATGGTGGCATCATGGGTGCGGCGAGTGGCTGTGGGATGGCGCGGCCGATTAGCTCGGGCACGACCACTTCTTTCGTAGTTTCAGTTTTCATTGTTAATAAAAGGAAACGATTGAAAACGCTGGAGGTTTAACGCAGCACAAAACTCTCTGATCTCTCTCTCTCTACACTTATCCAACTAACATAGATGACCAAGTCTAGCGCCCGCGCCCGCCGCCCTCTTGTGAATGGCCAACTGATGGCCGAAGGTGGGCAACGCTTCGATAGTATGATAGTATGATGTGTGTTAGCAGATTGTCAAGAAAAAGATGTGAGTTAGTTGATACGGAATTATTCTTGGTTATTTTAGCTCCGTGAGTAGTATCTTAAATTTTTTCAAAAGCCCGTGGCAACGCACGGGCGTTTTACTAGTAGGTTTAAGTTGTCATTATCTATACAATTTGAGTCATGGCAGAGTATTATATTATGTTGAGAATTAAACATTTTGTTTGATGATTACGAGAGTGGTGATACCTTAAGACCACCTTTTATGTGGCTTATTGAAAGTGAAATATTCTTCTCTTAGCCTGAAAATGCGTATGTGGGCATTGCGTGAATCTATGCATATAAGTTCTTCTATGTTATATTTTGTGCATCCAAAAAAATGAAGCACGAGAAAATGAAAGGTGATGTTAGAGCTTTCGAGCAGCCTACCCGCATTCTATTCCAGCTCAAGTGGACTGACCAACTTATTTTGTTGGAAGAGCATAAAAGATGGTGCATCAAGGCAGCAACTATAGTATAGTGAAAAAAATTCACTTGTACATATATTTATCATGAAATAGTTCAAAGAGTAAAAAAAAACAAATTATCCAATACCAAGCATCTCAGATCTCGCTATGGTCCTCACTTTGTCCTCAGTTCCGCATCTCCATATAGGAGAGCAACCTGCACCGAAAGAGAATATTGGTTAAAGAATCAAATTTCAGCCAACACAAAAATCAAATGTGAAAAAAAGACTCAAAAATTACAAGTTTTTTTATCCTCGTTAGAAAGCGATGATAGCCGCTTCTTTCTAGACGCGAGTACTTATAGGAAGTGTAGACGGAAGAAATGAGAAATCGATAGGGGTTTGAGATGAAGAAATGAAGGATTAATAACTACGAAGGCAAGACCCAATTTTTTAGGTGCTCCGAGAGAGGAGCAGAATTAACAATGAGGAGAGGAGGAGATATAAAATTGGTGGCTGTGGCATGCGTCCTTGGTTGATTGATCATTAGAACCTAAACCTGGCTGCCCTCAGCCCTAACATCCGGGAGCAACTAATCAAGGAGTACCTCTTGGAGGGCTCCTGCAAAGGTCACTTTTTTGGCCTGGGAACACGCCAAGTGGTGCGCCTAGCCACCATCAGGTGTCGCGGGTTGGGCGCACCCTGAGGATATCGGCTTTTCTTTTCTGCACTGAGTATGTATCAAGGTTTTTAATTTCGGAAACAAAATAATTTCAGACCTCAACGAAATATATGAAATTTTGGAAATTTCACATATTTCAGAAATTATTTCAGATTTTGAAATTATAGATTTACCTAATTTTAAATAATTCTAACATAATATAAATTTATTTTGAAATAAATTTGAATCTGCCTCAAAATTTCGGTGTTAAAAATATTCGGACCCCACTAAAATATGCAAAATTTCATTGAAATTTTTAACCCTGGTATATATAACATTGTGTCAAGTGTAAACTTTGAACATCCAGTAATGCAAGTGTGACAACTTTAATACTCCCTCCATTCCGTAATGTTGTCGCCCATGTTTTTCAAAATTTAATTTTGACTATAAATTTAACCAACGTGACCGACTGCGGCGGCAGCAAAAATTATCCCATTGAATTCACATTCAAAAGAAGTTTTCAGTGGTATAATTTTTGCTCCCGCCGCAATTACCCATGTTGGATAAATTTATGGGCAAAGTTGAATCTCGAAAAGCATGGACGCATTATATTATGGAATGGAGGGAGTATGGAAATTATGATCCTACTGGCCAGACAAAGTTACATTCCAAAAAGAGAAGGGAGAAACAGAGGAGCTGCAAATCTGTAACAAAAACACAAAGGTGTCAACTAAACCAAAAGTTCCAAATTCATCTTTCGCTTCCTGCTTCCTGCATCCCTCAACTCAAACTATTTCAGCTGTAATTGTGAATAAGGTCAGTGGGAGCTAAAACAAGACGAAGCAAAGTGAAAACATGCTTAGGACCTGCAACTATTTGCTCAACAGTTAAACTAGTCCTTGAGTACAATTTGTTCTCCTAGCCGCTTTTTGTTTTTAGATTAAATTGTTCGTCTGCAAGAAAATTAAACCGCTTATCCGCAAAAAACTGAGTTGAGGAGCCGCCTTCGGTCGGCTTCTTCCTCCCCCGCTCGGATCTGTGCAACGCGGGGTGGCCCGCCCGTCGGGGGCGTCAGGCGCGCGTGGGGCCTGGCGGCGCTGCGGCGGTGGCTCCGGTCGGCGTCGTGCCACGGCTCGGTGGCGTCCTGGTGGCTGCGGCCCGCAACGCGGCGGCTGCGTGACCGTGGCCGCGTCCTGGATCAGATCTGGGCCTCAGTGGGCTGCGGGCGGCTCGGGAGGACCTCCGTCGATCTTCTCCAGCTCTGGTTGGTTCTGTGGGGGTGGATGGTGGCGGCGGAGCAGTGGCTTCAGGTGGTCGCGTGCCCGGCCTAGTCTCATGGCTGGAATCTGGCGGGCGGCACAGCGTGGGCCAGTGGCCCGTCATGGTTGCTGCTCCGGCCGTGGGCGGCCGCGATGCTGTATGATCCATTCGTCGGCCGTCCGGCGGCGCGGCGGCTACACGATGGTTTGGCGGCTCTGCCCGCAGCGACGGCTGGCTTTCTCTGGCGTTGGCTCGTCTGTGGTCAGACCGTGTCGACCTTCGCGTCATCTCCTCGTCGTCTGGGCTCTACTTCTATCGAAGGGTTGTCCCTCTCCTCGCTGCGGTCCATCGATTGTCTCGCGCCTGGCACAGAGGGACCTACCTCGTCTCGCGCACGGTGTCGTTGGACTGAGCTCATCTCGTGCACGGTGCCGCGGGATCGAGCTCGTCTCGCGCCCGGTGCGGCAGGACGAGTCGATGGAGGCCTGTTTTGTCCGGCCTATTGGGTCTTGGCGCTGGGGGATGCCCAGGAGTGGGAAAGGCGGGATCTTTCCGCTTGTCTCTTTGGTTAGGGTAGCGGAGAATCTTGGGTGTGGTGGTGTCTTGGTCCTGGATGCCAGAGCGGCGGCCCTAGGGGTGGAGGTTGCGCGGTGCTCATGGGCCGAGCCCGTGGCTGGGTGCTTCCCGGTGGCCATGGCCGTGTGGGCGGCGTGGTAGCGGGGGTGTGGCGATTGGTGTTGGTGAGTGTTGTCCGGGGTGAAAACATGTTCTTTCTTCGGACGGGCCGGCGGCGGCGAAGCTCGTTCCCTTCTTGAAGGTGTCGCCGCGGCTCTCACTACCCTTCTTGCGGCTCGAGGGGAAACTCTGATCCTCGGATCGGACGGTGGCGGCGCTCCGGTGTTGTATCCTTCCTGAAGGGGCCGTCTGGGAGCCCACGGTTCGTCATACGTGGTTTTGGCCTCTTCACGTTAGTGTTAGGTGTGGTGTTGCTGCGCTCAGCGCCTTTGTATCCTGCCTTGGGTGTGTGCGTGTGTTGTGGTGGCGTGTGTTTGTACTTGGTGATGTTGATCTTTATTTTATATATAAAGCGGGGCGGAAGCCTTTTGGGGTAAATATGTAGCACCTAGGGTACAGAACTACATATGCCCATATATGACACAGATACAATACAATCCCTTGTTTTTTTTTTTGCCTTCTTATGTATCTGTGGGTTATTTACATTTGTAGAAAGGTGGATGAGAATAAAGGTAAAAGAGGGGACACATAAATATGCACATGTGATCTTCGCTATGCAAAGTAGCATTTGATTTTCAGTTTTCATAAAAGTACTATTGAAGCCAAGAAAACCAGAGGCTTTCTGCTCACATCCTACCTGATATCCACACTGAATAATTCCTTCAAGCCGAATGTATTTCCAGATCCACTTTGAGATGACGCGATGCCATGCCAAGCGCTGATCATCATCCTCTGTAAAAGAAGAAATATCTGAACCACTTTGTGATATGTTTTCAGGCTCGAGGTGCACAAAAAGAAAAAGAAAAAGGGATTCCCGTTGGCCTACTCACCGCACAACCAAGCAACGAATCAACAATCCCTCGCCAAACACTCTGCGTTTCATGTGGCACTCGGAACAGGGGCCGGCCCTGGGCCAGGGCAGCAGGGGCGACGGCCCGGGGCCCAGCCAAAGTTGGGGCCCCGACCTGGGCCCTGAGAAATTGGTGTAAATAAAAAAAGCCTGTAGACAGGGAGGCCCATCTCATACAGAAGGCAGAAGCCCAACAGCCGAGAGGCCTGAACCTGAAGGCACACACGCATGGCCAGCGACTCTGAAGAACAACAACCTGCTGAGAATGAGACCACAGTTGAGGAAAATAATGAACATGAGACTCCTACAAATCTGAGTGGGCGTGAGACTCCTGCAATTGTAGGTGCACAAGGATCTTCTCCTTTTGATATCTATGACACTAGAAACTGGGATTCTCATCAAAATAAATCAAGATATATTCTGAGTGAAAAAGGGCCTACAATCTTGTGTTTCAAGCGGATAATATTAGCATACATTTTTCGTACACTTACTACACTGTCATTAATGATTTTGCGTCAAAAAATGCACGAAGGAGCCGTTTCTCATGATTGCTGAAGGCTTGGAGGTTCGTTAGCATGTCATTTCTTTTTGTTTATGCTCTGTAACTTCTATGATATATGATTCAGACATTAAGTATGACATTATTATCACGTATTATTTACCAAGGAAAATTACCACTGTTTATTGTAGCTTTGCAAAAAAAAAGAATCCTTTTTTTGACTCCAATTTCGCCACTGGGCCTATTCATTTGAGTTCGCCCCGGGGCCTCAGAAACTGCAGGACCGGCCCTGACAAAACTTCTGTTCGAACCAGCACCTGAGAGTTTTGTATATAACGGTTACAACGAAATCAGAGTGGCGCAGCGGATGCGTGGTGGGCCCAGGCTCAAAACCTATCTTTGATAAATTTGATTGTTTTTCCTTTTTTTTATCACAATTATGTGCTCGGATTTTCCTTTTGGGTTCAGGTCCTGGTTACTTTTCCTGTCACTTCGGTGAGTTTGCAACTGTCATGTTTGCTTATATCCAAGTCAATAGATGGACAAATTCGACATTTTACACAGCATATGTTCATCTAAATTTAAGCAAACTGGTCAAAAGTGAAAACTGATGTTCTCTGAAACTCCAGTGATGGTGCAGAAGGATGACTGGACCAACTGTGAAGACAAGTTATGAATATATTTAATTGATTCTGCCTCAATGTTTTCCAGCATTCAGAAATGTTTTATGTCATCAGATGACAAGCTGAAGATTTCTTTTCCCATGTGACAAGCTGAAGATTTCGAACATTCAAAAATATTCTCTGTCATCAAAGAACAAACTGAAGTGGAAAACAGATGTCACATATGAGGAGATAACAAACCAGAACCTTAGCGTCTACTTTATAGTAGCTAAAATATAGTATGGTAGCATGGCAGAGCATCATCATAGGCCAGCAGGAGCTGCAAATTCCCAAGAATTCCACTTCAAAAATAAAACCTACTGCCTTAAAGCTTTCGCTTCTTAAATTCAAAACACACCTTTTGGTATAGTATTACATGTTCTCAGCAAGATGTAACTGACAAGAGTATTTTCGGTGCATATTTTTCAAAAATCAACAAAAAACATTCGCGGTTGCACAGTTATACCAAGAAACATGAGAGAGCTTTGACGGTTGGCACATGTGTATACTATAGCCATGTTTGTTGTTGCTCCACTTCACAATCATTGCTTTGTCCTCGTTTGTTGCAATATTCAGTTTTGGGTTGCCTAAAACGTAGATGGGCACAACCAAGCGTCAACAATTCTTCAACAATTTCATAAACTGCTTTTGGAAATAAATGGCCACAACAACCTCCATGTGAAGTTTGGTGAAGAAATGATGTATGTCCTACACACCATGTCCATTCACTAACCTTCTATAAATAACTATCACACCTGTATAGCAGAATCATTCTTTAGGTGCTAGAGGGAGAATGCATGACCAGGTGTGTGAGGAGAGCAACAGTGGTGAGCATGATGAGTGTCATTAGGCAGATAGTGCAATTTCCCGGGGAGTGAGATACATCGGGAATTTAATTGGAACTTTGATTATTTGGGTTACAGCGAGCACTCAGCCCACTATTTATACCATGCACATGCATTGTCCTACTTATTGCAGGGAGTGAAGTCATGTTCTGAAGTGTTGCACCTTTCAGCAATATTCTTGTGGGAAAAAAAATCCATACTATGTACTGAATGATGACAATTTTTTTTCAGTTTTCAACAGGAGGTATTTCTATCCAACCATAGGTGTTACGTGCCTCACCACTCCTTTCTACAGGAAAGGAGAAGGGACGGGGACATATTTCCATGTTGACCGCTGGCCCGTAGTTCTCCACCATTTACGCTCGGTCAACAGTAGAGGGGGCCGGACCGTAGTTCTCCCGCAAGGTTAGTGTGTCATTGGGACGACGTTCGATCTAATAAATACTTCCTCTGTACCTTTGTATAAGGTGTATTTATTTTTTGATAAAATTTTACATTATAAGGTGCATTTGTTCTAATTTCTCGTAATTCCGATCTTGGCCTCCAAAAAAGGAAAAATATGTCTTCCCTGATTGCATGTATCTCTCCTTATAGAGAAACAAAAGAAAACTATCTCTCTCCCAATTGCTTGTATCTCTTCCTTTTGTAGCTTGAATGATTTACTTGCCGCTAATCTACGAATTAGACAAGGATAATTGTGTGCCTTGGTCACCAATGCTAAAAATAATGCACCTTAGATAAAGGAATGAAGGGAGTATGTATTAACTCCATTCCCTCGTCGATGACATCCTTCATAATAGCATCTTAGAGCAGTGAGTGCACCCAATGGCTGAGCCAGGCCCAGACAAGCTGGGTCTTGGCCTCAAATTTCTTTGTGAAGTGTAGCATGCATGCACTATTTGGGCACTGTAACTTACTGTTGGCCTGGGGCATGCCGGGGGTGTTGCTCCATCCTGGCGCAGCCGCTGGGTGCACCAGATTGACAGAGTTAAGGTTCATGGATGGCGTCACCGTTTATCCTCCCGTCTCTGCAGCCATTAAGGATAGTGAGCTTTTGTTTAAGGGTGGGCAGGGGCGGAATTGGGCCTGTGGCAACTGGGGCTATAGCCCCAGGCTTGGCCCAACCCGTAAGTAAATGTATAGTAGATTTTTTTTCGTACTCGCAGATTACAAGGCCCAGCCCCAGGTGTGCACGCGAGTCCACTAGCCTTCAGATGGGCTTGGTTGGAGAAGAATAAAACTAGTCCGTGCATTCACACTAGCCCAGCACGCCACGGTTGGTGGTATTGGCGATTTCCCAAAGAATCAATCTCCAGTGTTTCGTCTCACCCTAGCGAAAAATTCTCTCCCAACGTTTGTACGCCGTCCCAGCCGCCAGACACGACAGACCGGCGTTCGGAGCTGCGCCCAGGCGGCTGCCGCTCGCCGGTGGGAGCATCGGATAATCTCGCTATGTCAGAGCGGCCCCTCCAGCCCTCCTGTTGAGCTTCATCTCCACAACCGACTGGACACAGCAGGACAGGTAATATCTAGTTTATTGTATCATTTAATTTTTCCTTAATTCCTTCGTATTACCCAAAAAAACCAATGAGTTGGTGCGTTGAATTTTATTGCTTTAGTCAAATATGTTTCATTGTTATTTGTTAAAAGGAATTAAAAAGGTATAAATTTAAGATGGAGAGGATCCGGACAGTTTTTTTTTCAGCAAGACCACATCCAACAATACCAAGTTACCAACACCAATGAATCACCTACGTAAAATATGTTCTTGTTTCACAAAATTTCATATGAATACTTGAGATGGTCTATGTACGGTTCTTGATTTTAAATAGTCGATTTTATATTCACAACTTCTACTATTGTTGATGGAGAAACAATGGCCTCAAATGAAGCCGTTCTTCATTAATTTGGTACTAACTTTTGCAATTATGCACCTGCTTAAATTGATGACATATTTATCGAATCTGTTCTCTTGGTAATAATGAATTCAAATTTTATTCTTAATGTAAATTTGCAATTTACTTCTGACATGTATTGGTATGTGTGATATTTGGCATTATTTATAGCCACTTACTTTTAGCCCTAGGCTTTGAGAAATCCTGGCTCCGCTTCTGAGGGTGGGTAGCAGCTGCTGTCCAAAGACATCCTAGAACAGCTTATCCAACAACGGTAGTTTCTAGTGAATGTCAGAGCTCGTAATGTCGTTCTAAATGAAAAGAATATGTTTCTTCACAAGACCGAGAATGCGACACTAGTAGAAAAGGGGTCATTGGTCCAGGCCTGGTCAGCCCATTAGTCCCGGTTCAATCCAGAACCGGGACCAATGGTTGCATTGGACCCGGTTCGTGAGCCCCGGGGGCCGGCCGAGCCACGTGGGCCATTGGCCCCGGTTCGTTTGGACCTTTTGGTCCCGGTTGGTGGGATGAACCGGGACCAATGGGCCTCGCTCCTGGCCCACCACCATTGGTCCCGGTTGGTGCCACGAACCGGGACCAAAGGATGCCCTTTAGTCCCGGTTCAAGCCACCAACTGGAACCAATGAGGTGCCTATATATACCCCTTCACGTAAGAGCAGAGCACACTGCTCTGTTTTTTCTGGCAGCAGAGGGGGAGAGGGCTTGGTGGTGATCTAGCTCACCTCCTGTGCACACAAGGTGTTCGATGGATTGCCCGAGCCACACTACTTAAGCTTTCTCCTCTCCAAGCTCGACCTCCAAGCTCCATTTTCCTCAATATTTGTCTAGGTTTAGCGGTCCGTCACGCCCTGTACCCGTCTTCACCGCCGTCGATCACCCGCGCCGATCTCATCGCCGGCACCACCGTGGTGAGCCTCTTGTTCTTATCTTCTTTTTGAAAGGAAAAATATTCTTACTTGTATGTTTAGATAGATACTTGTATTATTTTCTTACTTTTATTATTGCATCTTATATAGTGCGATGGTTTTGGTATCCGCCCCCGTCGACCCTCGTCCTGTCCATGATTCAAATGTGGTATATATTATATTTTCATAACTATTGGTTCATTTATTGTTTATGAAAATTATGCCGACCAACGTGACATGGATTTTAGTTATCTAGGAGGTTGTTGAACCGGAAATTACAACCGACCCTATTGTCGAGAGGTTAAATTTAGTTGAAGAAGAAAACAATTTCTTGAAGGAAAAAATAAGAAAAATTGAGGAGGAGAAGATGATATTGGAGTTGCATGTTGCGGATGTCATCGATGATCACAAGATCAAGATGGATGCAATGCGCTTGAAGATTAGAAAGATTAGAAAATATGCTATTCATACCGAGGCTTGGTATCATTATGTCGTTGGATCAGTTGTTACCCTGGTTGCGATTATGATCGCATTTGTTTTCGCGTTGAAATGTTTTACATAGTTTCAATGTATGGTTTAATTAATTTAGATGCTCTGCAGAGCTTTATGTTGTTCTGTAATGATTTTGGCTTGAAGATGAGAACTATGTATGTACTTTGGTTTTAGTGTGATGATGAACTTCTATTAATTTGGTCACTTAGTTATCTATTCATGATGTTCTGTAATGATTTTTGACACACTTAATTATATATAATGCATGCAGATGAACCGGCAATGGATGTACGGTAACAGACACACCTCCGAGAACATTAAGGGCGTGCATGATTTTCTCGAAGTGGCTGTGGCAAACAAGCAAAATGGTTTTATGTGTTGTCCATGCCCTATATGTGGGAATACGAAGTCTTACTCTAACCGAAAAATCCTTCACACCCACCTCCTTTACAAGGGTTTCATGCCACACTATAATGTTTGGACGAGGCACGGAGAAATAGTGGTTATGATGGAAGACGGCGAAGAAGAAGAGTACGATGACAACTATGTGCCCCCTGAATACGGTGATGCTACTGAACATCAAGAGGAACCAGACGATGTGCACGATGATGCTGCAACGGGCAAAGCTGCTGAAGATCAAGAGGAACCAGACGATGTGCCCGATGATGATGATCTCCGCCGGGTCATTGTCGATGCAAGGACACAATGCGAAAGTTAAAAGGAGAAGCTGAAGTTCGATCACATGTTAGAGGATAAAAAAAAAGGGTTGTACCCCAATTACGAAGATGGCAACACAAAGCTCGGTACCGTACTGGAATTGATGCAGTGGAAGGCAGAGAATGCTGTGCCAGACAAAGGATTTGAGAAGCTACTGAAAATATTGAAGAAGAAGCTTCCAAAGGATAACGAATTACCCGGCAGTACATACGCAGCAAAGAAGGTCGTATGCCTTCTAGGATTGGAGGTGGAGAAGATACATGCATGCCCTAATGACTGCATCCTCTACCACGGTGCGTACAAGGATCTGAATGCATGCCCGATATGCGGTGCATTACGGTATAAGATCAGACGAGATGACCCTGGTGATGTTGACGGCGACCCCCCCCCCCCCAGGAAGAGGGTTCCTGCGAAGGTGATGTGGTATGCTCCTATAATACCACGGTTGAAACGTCTGTTCAGAAACGGAGAGCATGCCAAGTTGATGCGATGGCACAGTGAGGACCGTAAGAAAGACGGGAAGTTGAGAGCACCCGCTGACGGGTCGCAGTGGAGAAAAATCGAGAGAAAGTACTGGGCTGAGTTTGCACGCGACCCAAGGAACGTATGGTTTGCTTTAAGCGCGGATGGCATTAATCCTTTCGGGGAGCAGAGCAGCAATCCCAACACCTGGCCCGTGACTCTATGTATGTATAACCTTCCTCCTTGGATGTGCATGAAGCGGAAGTTCATTATGATGCCAGTTCTCATCCAAGGCCCTAAGAAACCCGGAAACGACATTGATGTGTACCTAAGGACATTAGTTGAAGAACTTTTACAGCTGTGGAATGGAAACGGTGTACGTACGTGGGATGAGCACAAACAGGATGAATTTGACCTAAAGGCGTTGCTATTCGTGACCATCAACGATTGGCCCGCTCTCAGTAACCTTTCAGGACAGACAAACAAGGGATACCACGCATGCACGCACTGTTTACTTGACACCGAAAGTATATACCTGGGAAGCTGCAGGAAGAATGTGTACCTGGGCCATCGTCGATTTCTTCCGACCAACCACTACTAGGGAAAACCTTATACACAGAAATTTAGCAACAGCACGGGTCAAAAAAGCGTGCTAGTGCTATATAGCAGTAGTGATTTAAGAGCGCGCTAGTGCTACAGATACAAACTTAGCAGTAGCACTGGTAGTTGCGAAAGCGCTACTACTAATATTCCCATTAGCAGAATGATAGGCTACGCATAGCAATAGCGGGCTTAGATGAAACGCGCTACCGCTAGGGCATAATTAGCAGCGCGTTTCCAGGGAAGAGCGCTACTACTAACGGAAATAAAATAAGATGAAAAACAAATAGAAAAGTAAATGAAAATGAAACAAATAGAAAAAGGAGAAAGGAAAAAATAAAATGTAAAGCAAAATAAACGAAAAAGCAAAAAATCGGAGGAAGGCATAGCAGCAGCGTGTGTTTGTAAGAGGCGCTATAGCTAACGTACCTGCAGCGCGTGTCCTAGACCCCCGCTATAGAAACAGAAAAGGAAATTAAAAAAGGAAGAAATTTACATAGCTATAGCAGCAGCGTGTTTTGCAGAAACCGCTATAGCTATCTTAGCGATAGCGCGTTTTGCCAAACGCGCTACCGCTAAGTTTGACTTAACCAAAAAATCGTTTCCCCCCGGCCACTTCTCCCCCATACCCCTCAACCCACCCCACGCGCCGCCGTCTCCCCGATTCACCGTCGCCCCACTTCGCCGCCGACGTCGACGCCACCAGAGCAGTGCGCCGTCGACGACACCGGAGCCGCCCCTAACACGACGGAGCCGCGCGGCCTCGTCAACGCCACCGGAGCCGCCGTCGACGCCACCTTCCTCGCCGTCACCGGAGACGCCCCTGCCTCCTTCGCCGTCACCGGAGACGCCCCTGCCTCCCTCGCCGTCACCGGAGACGCCCCTGCCTCCCTCGCCACCACTGCCTCCGTCGCCACCACCGGAGCCATCATCTGTAAGCCCCCACCCCTCCTCTCTCTCTCATGCATATAGGTTAGCCAGTTTAATTAGGTTAATTATCTAGGTTAGGGCAAAAATTTAGTTAGGGCTTTGACAGAGAAGTAGTTAGGTTAACTAGTTTAATTAGGTTAATTATCTAGGTTAGTGCAAAAACTTAGTTACGGCTTTGATAGAGAACTAGTCAGGTTAACTAGTTTAATTAGGTTAATTATCCAGGTTAATTAGTGCAAAAATTTATTTTAGGCTTTGACAGAGAACTAGCTGCGTTAACTAGTTTAATTAGGGTTAATTATCTAGGTAAACTAGATTAACTAACTAGGTTAAATAGGTAGGTTAATTAGGTTCGTTGTATTAACAAGCTAGGTTAAGTAGATTGGCAAAGGTTTTTGATTTTTAAAAAGACCACTATTTTTCAAGGAAAAGAATTTAGGCAAATTTTATTTTTCATTGAAGTGGTCATGTTATATCTTTTCATTGAAGTAGTTCGATTGTGCCCAAGTGGCTTTGTTGTTTCTAGGGAATGATGCTGAGTGGCCTATGTGTTGCCGGAATGTTGATTCATTTCTGTTCCGGCAAATTTCAGGTTCTCGATTTGTCCACTTTTTAGCAAAGGTCATGCCGAAATTTCCCGTGAATTTCGGCATGACTTGTGCTACAAACTAGGACATATCGAGTGCCCGGGATTTGCCGCACCAGGAAGGAGTCAACATTCCTGCAAAACAATAGTCCCTTTTTATGTCATTATTCATTTTATTAGGTCTAGAATTAATTGACTAGATTTAATCATAGGAAACATGGCTAACAACGATGAAGGACAAGGTTCTGGTGATTGCGACGACGTCTACCGGGCGGTAGATGAATTTTTTAGCCTTACCAACAATCAACAGATGTTGTTGCTGGGCCCACTGGTGGCATCGGGGACTGAGACCGACACGCAGACCAGTGCTGAGACCAACACGTAGACCGGTGCTGAGACTGAGACCGACGCTGAGATTAAGACATGCATCGAGACTGGCGCTGAGACCGGTGCTGCCTCGGGGAGCGGAGCCGGTGTAGAACCGAAAGCAAAGAGGAAACGGGTTCCTAACAAACTCAGGACTACTAGACTGGTGGTCACGGAGGTGGACGACGGCAATTTTGAGCCAAAGGCGCCCGAGGAAGCGCGCGCGTGCTACGGCAATCAAATAGGCTGCATCATACGGACAACCGCCACCGTCAATGATGAGAATCTAAAGAAGATAGAAAATATGAGGAGCTCCCTCCTAAAGAAGTTTCACCAGATATTCTTGTTCCCGGGCCAGAATGAGAAGGATTATGAAGATCCAAACAAGGACCCGACAATGAAGAAGATAAACAAACACGCCATGACCAAGTTTAGCAACGCGTTGGCCGCCTGGAAAAATCGAGTGAAAGCAAAGATCAACGACGGGGAACCCTACTTCGAGATTGTAAAGGATAGTCCAACAATCACGGAAGAGCAGTTTCAAATGTTCAAGGAGGCTTGCGAGGCCGAAGCTGCCAAAGAAAAGTCTATTTACATGAAGGGGCTTCAAAAGAGGAACATTGGGACCCACGACCTCGGAAGCCGTGGTTACGGCGGAAAGAGGTCCAAATGGGCCAAGGAGGACGCGGAAGCCGCGAGTCTGGGCATCCCAGACCCCTTGGCGGATTTCACCGTCCCGCAGGAGCGTGACGTCCTGAGGGCCCGGCACCGCTGGGACCCAGTGAAGAAGGTTTACGAGACAACACCGGTCATTACGGAGTTCATGAGACTACTGGTAATTTTAGTTTCTGATCAATTTGACTGCACACGTTAGTCATATTTGTAAACGATCCTTGTGCCTTTTGCAGAGAGAGCAGCACCGGATTGCGGCCGAAAGCAACTCGCCGTCTGAGGCATTGGCGAGGCCCAACTGGGACACTCCATTCAACCGGGCGTTGAACATATTGAAACAACAACCGGTGGATACTCGACCGTCGTATGGACGCGTGCACGGTGTCAGAGATGGCGCCACGTGGAAGAAGTACTACCGTGATACCACGGAGGAGAAAAAGGAAAGACGGAGGTTAACTGAAGAAAGCATCGACAAGAAGGTTGAGATTGCGGTTGAGAAGAAATCATCTCAGACAATCGCAACAGCGGTAGCTACCGCAAAACAGGCGATTGCAGATATATCTACTTCCTTGGTGACGGGCGTTTACACTTGGACAAGGCAAAATCCAGAAAAAATGCAGAGGACTTTCCCCTTGCTAACTTCTTGGCCGCACCTGCTCCCGCACCGGCTCCCGCACCTGCTCCCACAACGGCTCCTGCACCTGCTCCCGCACCGGCTCCCGCACCGGACGTGCTTGGTGGTGCCTCCTCTTTGGATGAGCTCGACGCCCTCACGGTATCTGCCACACCGGCCCCCTTCAATATAAATGTATAATCTCCCGTTTTCGTTGCCTTTCGGATGCCTCACGTCGCAGACTTTTCTTTGCAGGCCGACGAAACCTCGTGCACCATATTGTACACCATCGGCGAACAGAAGGTGGACGTGGGGAAGGGGACGATAATGGAGCCGAAGGAACCATTGTTCCACAGCCAGTCGATCCCCCCGAACGTCTTCAAGGTTTCCGTGGCCAGTGTCAAACCGGGCCACGAGAATTTGCCTCCTCTAATACTAGTGGGGGATGTCGACGAGACCCCACAGAGGCTTGGTGATTGTTGCAATGGGTGGGTCCTGTTGTGGCCAAAGAGTCTGCTTCGTCTGGAGGCGGCCGGGAGCACACCCACGAGCACGCAGCCTCAGCAAGGTATGAACATCAACACCCCACCTACCCAATTAGCGTCGGGTGTCGGGTTGGGTGATAGCGGACGGGGTAAGCAGGTGGCTCCATTAGTCGCTGATGACGTCGCCATGGATGAGGATGAGGATGACGATGGCGCTGAACAGTATGTCTATACTGGCGCCTCCTCAGGGTTTGAGCATCATGAGTCGGTGCCTGAATTACCGTCTCAACGTATTATTGACGACCATCCGGTGGTAAAGAAGCCTAGGAAGAGAGCGAGGAAAGGCAAAAAAGCTGATTCTATGATCCAGCCGCCTCAGCAGCCTCGGCTTCAGGACCGTGTAGATATCCCCGATGCTGATAAATGGCATATCCCCGGTCGACCAATCCTACCTGAAACAATGCTACGGGCCAGATTCGGCGATCTAAGGAGACTTCATGATGATGTGCTGCGGGTAGAGAAAGGCCTCATCGCCTCAAAAGATCCAGGATACCCACTCTACGTGGTTAACGTTCCGCGGCAAATGTCGTACGTCGACGGCTTCCCCGCGGATAAGTTCTTCCTCTGATTCGATTACATATTCGACATGTTTCACGTGAAGAAGCTGGATTTTACGTTTGTCCGCCTTTATGCCTTGCACATGACCTACATCATTGGGGTTGAGCAGATACGTTTTATCTGTGTCGCTGACCCGTACTACATGCACGAGGGCTTCTTGGGAGTCTGTGCACAGCATCGTGAATACGCGAGGGATTACATCGTCAGTTTCATGCTCGCCAATAAGGACAAGGAGGCGATTCTCGTGCCTTATCATCCCGTGTAAGTCATCCGCGCTGCTATCCTTCCTTCGATTTCATTAATTCATTTGCACGGTGGAGGCTAATTAATTTGAGGTGTACTTATTTTGCGCAGCGGCGGGCGCGCCGTCCTCATCATCCTCTACCCCCGATTCTCCCACGCTCTTTACTTGGACTTGTCGAAGAACATTCACAAAAAGGATTACACCCACATCAAAGATGTTCTCGACAGTGCTATGTTTTACTACCAAGCAAGGGATGGAGAGGTTAGGGACATGAAGAGAAGGGGCGGCAGGGCCGCCTTCAGCCCTAGGACCGACTTCTGCTGCATCCAGCAACCAAACGATTCTCTTAATGATGGATTCTATGTCCTACACCACATGCTGGAGTACAGACGGGATCACCAGAACCTTCACATGGCACCTAGATCTGGCGATGCCCATATTCTGCAATGGGCAAAGGACATAGGAGATATCGAGCATCATCGACTTCGAGCTGAGTTCTATAACATCCAGCACGAACTTGCCCAAATCATCATGAATGAGGTCGTCGGAAAAACAGGGATGTTCCATGCAGAAGGACAAATGTCGCGGGAAGACGTCCGAACATGGATAGCCTCTCAGCGTCTTGACATGAAGCCTTTCACTAAGCTCGATGACTATCTCCCTGACATGGATGGATGGCACGACATGATGGAGTGATTGTCGATATATGACAATGTGTCCGTTTAGTCCATACTTTCTTTTATGACAAAACTTTGAGTTATGCACGGTGAAACTTTATTTGTGATGTAATTAAACCGTCCTCCTCCTCGACTAGCGAAAATCACTCTAGTTAGGTCATTTTGGGTACGATGAACTTTGTTATTTATGCTTATGATATGTTGTTTCTATTTTTGCCAAGTCTGTCTCTTTCTGTTTCTCAACTATATATGTTGCATATCATCGACTCATGTGACGATGCAGGTGCATAGATCATAGATGGCGAAGAAGTGCTACGCCAGGAGTATATATACGACAAGTGGCCGGAGTGTCAGGCCCAGGTGTACCGGTTTTCGGTTTCCGAGCGACACGCAGTACTTAGTTTAGGTTCACGCTAATGCGAGAGAGGGATACGAACTCATGTACTCAAAGTGATAGCTATTCTCGCGTATATCATTGTTTGGATGGATGACGATGTATTTGCTAGTAATCGAGACTTGTATCGCTATTTTCGAGATTGATGACGAGAGACTACTTTGTGTTGGATGATGATTATGATGATGACATGATTTGATGAGACTAATTGTATGTATATGCTATGATTACATTTGTATGTGGATGATATGCTAAAGATTATTGTATAAAGCCTATTCAAATACAAAACAAATAAAAAACAAATATACAGGAAAAAAACTAATAAAACTAGTAGTAGCGAGGGGGGAAATTTAGCAGTAGCGCCGACTTACCAGTAGCGCTTCCTGCTGAAAAGCGCTGCAAATAATATCAGTAGCGCCTTTTTCCAAAGAGCGCTACAGCTATTCATCAGTAGCAGTAGCGTGGGTCAATAGGCGCTACTGCTATACGTTAGCTGTAGCGCCTTATTAGTAGCGCCGGTACCCGCGCTACTGAGGGGGCCAAAACCCGCGCTGCTGCTAGGCTTTTCCCTAGTAGTGAACCATCAATATCGAAAGAAAGGCAAGCATTGCAAAGGCGAGGCAGATCACTAGAAGAAGCCCGCCATCCGTACCGGTGATCACGTACTTGCTATGGTCAATTATTTACACGTAATCTTTGGAAAGGGTCCCGGCGCACTAGCTGTTCCGAATGACGCTGGGGGACACGCACCCATGTGGAAGGAGAAATCTATATTTTGGGACCTACCCTACTGGAAAGACCTAGAGGTCCGCTCTTCAATTGACGTGATGCACGTGACGAAGAACCTTTGCATGAACCTGCTAGGCTTCTTGGGCGTGTATGGAAAGACAAAAGATACAACTGAGGCACGGGAGGACCTGCAACGTTTGCACGAAAAAGACGGCATGCCTCCAAAGCAGTATGAAGGTCCTACCAGCTATGCTCTTACCAAAGAAGAGAAGGAAATCTTCTTTGAATGCCTGCTTAGTATGAAGGTCCCGACTGGCTTCTCGTCGAATATAAAGGGAATAATAAATATGACAGAGAAAAAGTTCCAGAATCTAAAGTCTCATGACTGCCACGTGATCATGACGCAACTGCTTCCGGTTGCATTGAGGGGGCTTCTACCGGAAAACGTCCGATTAGCCATTGTGAAGCTATGTGCATTCCTCAATGAATCTCTCAGAAGGTCATCGATCCAGAAATCATACCAATGCTAAGGAGTGATGTGGTGCAATGTCTTGTCAGTTTCGAGCTGGTGTTCCCACCATCCTTCTTCAATATCATGACACACATCCTAGTTCATCTAGTCGACGAGATTGTCATTCTGGGGGCCGTATTTCTACACAATATGTACCCCTTTGAGAGGTTCATGGGAATTCTAAAGAAATATGTTCGTAACCGCGCTAGGCCAGAAGGAAGCATCTCCATGGGCCATCAAACAGAGGATGTCATCGGGTTTTGTGTTGACTTCATTCCTGGCCTTAAGAAGATAGGTCTCCCTAAATCGCGGTATGAGGGGAGACTTACTGGAAAAGGAACGCTTGGAAGGGACTCAATAATATGCAGGGACGGATATTCCTGGTCTCAAGCACGCTACACAGTTCTACAGAACTCTACCTTGGTGACCCCGTATGTCGATGAACAGAAGAACAGTCTGCGCTCCAAACACCCGGAGCAGTGCGACGACTGGATTACATGTGAACACATCAGGACTTCCAGCAGTTGGTTGGAAACACGTCTCAGAGGTGACAACAGTGTTTGTGATGAGCTGTAGTTGTTGTCCAGGGGACCATCTTCGACTGTTACGATTTGGAAAGGATACGAGATAAATGGGAATACATTTTACATGATTGACCAAGATAAAAAGAGCACCAACCAAAACAGCGGTGTCCACTTTGATGCAACAACCGAGAGGGGAAAGGACACATATTATGGTTACATAGTGGACATATGGGAACTTGACTACGGACATGATTTTAAGGTTCCTTTGTTTAAGTGCAAATGGGTCAATCTGTCAGGATGCGGGGTACAGGTAGACCCATAGTACGGAATGACAACAGTGGATCTGAAAAATCTTGGGTACATTGACGAACCGTTCGTCCTATTCAATGATGTGGCACATGTTATCTATGTGAAGGACATGTCTACCAGACCGAGAAAAAGAAAAGATAAGGAAGCGAATACATCATACGATGAGCCAAAGCGCCACATAGTTCTTTCAGGAAAAAGGGACATGTGGGAGTGGAGGGCAAGACAGACATGTCTGAAGATTATGAAAAGTTTCATGAAATTCCTCCCTTCGAAGTCAAGGCTGACCCAAGCATCCTGATAAACGATGAAGATTATTCATGGTTACGGCGCAATAAGCAAATGACACAAGCGAAGAAAAAATGAAGACTTTCTCCCGCAACTATTATGATGATACCATGCCAACTTTGTAACACACGAGTATGATACCATTGTCCGTTTTGTACATGCACATGCTATGTGCGTGAAATTATGATACCATGCCAACTTTCAACTTTTTCAGAGTTCATTTGAAATGCTTTAATGTCTTATGGTTCGGCCCTCGTAATACCATTAATCCCAGTTCGCTCCTTGTCAACTATGTTCTCACCAAGAACACTCTCAAGAGGGCAGCAACGTGGGCCATTGGTCCCGGTTCGTCTGGACCTTTTTTCTCTATAGGCGCATCTATGTTCATTTTTTTAGTAAAGTTAATCACAAACTTGTGATTCGCACAAATTTAAAAGAATTCAAATTTTAACTATTCAAATTTGAAAACTAATGCCACTAACAGAAAGTTTATAATTTTTGTGACTTAAAAGAAAAATAATTAAACATAAACTTTAATAAAATAAATAAAAATAGCAACAATAAGTATTTTGTTGTAAGTAGAAACAAAATAAAATAAATAAAGCAACAAAGAAAACAAAAAAAAACAAAATAATTTTTCTAAAACTAATGGCACTAACAGAAAGTTTATAATTTTTCTGACCTAAAAGCAAAAAGAATTAAAAAATAAAGAAAAAAACAAAAGAAAACAAATAATGCAAAAAACAAAACAAAAAAATGGGAAAAAATAAAAAAATTGCCACCTATTGGGCCACCACGGCCTGAATACGACTAGAAACCCAACCTGGGCCAGGATTCACGCATGCAGTAGGCCCAATAGGCCCACAACAGCATAGTGTGAGATTAGGACCGTAAGCCTGCTTTTGAGAGGAGCTCGAGAGGGTAGCCGCAACAGGGCTTATAAATCACTCCGAGCCCCTCTCAACTAGCGAGGTGGGACTAAATTTGGGCCGCGACGCAGGCAGTGCAGGGGCCTTTGGTCCCGGTTGGCGGCACCAACTGGGACTAAAGGGGTGCATTGGTCCCGGTTCGTGGCACCAACCGGTACCAATGCCCACCCTTTAGTCCCGGTTTGTGGCACCAACCGGGACCAAAGGCCGCCGCTTCCCGCCCTTTGGGCTGCTGAAAAGAGGCCTTTGGTCCCGATTGGTGGCACGAACCGGGACTAAAGGGTGTATTAGTCTCGGTTGGTGGCACCAACCGGGACCAATGCTCTTGATATATATACAACACTTAGCAGTTTTCGACCAAATCCCCCACTTCTCCCCCGACGCCCCCTGCTCCTCCTCGTCGCCGTCGCCGCCCGACGCCCCTGCTCCACCTTGCCGTCGCCGCCGCCACCGACGCCGTCAGGCTGCTCGCCTTCGCCGTCGCCGCTGCCACCGACGCCGTCAGGCTGCTCGCCTTCATCGTCGCCGCCGCCCCCTGTGAGCACATGCTCCCGCGCCCCTCCCGTCCTGCGCCCCTGCGCGGCCGCCGCGCCGCTGCCCCTGCCCTGCGCGGCCGCCGTGCCGCCGCCCCTGCCCTGCATTTTGTTTTTGTGTATATGTGTATATATGCATTTTTGTGTGTAGATGTGTATATTTGTGTATATATGTGTTTGTATGTGTATATATGTGTATTTTTTTGTGTATATGTATATATATGCATTGTTTTCATATATATAATGTATATATGTATGTGGTAGCTATATGATGAATGGATGTGGCTATCTATGTATGAATATAATGTTCATAGCATTTTTTTGTTTATATATGTTTTTTAATATATGTATTAATTTTTTATTTAGGTTGTTAGTAGATATCGATTTTAGGTTAGTGCATTTTAGGTTAGTGTAGAGGAAAAAGTAAAATAAGAAGAGGAAAAAAGAAGAAAACGAAGAGGAGAAGAAGAAAGGAATAGAGCTTCTTCTTCTCCTCTTTTTTCTTCTTCTTTTTTCTTCTTCGATCTTCTCCTCTGTCGTCGTTGATATAACCCCCCTCGGCCCTCTCGCTCGACCAAAACTCTCGAGGACACCCAAACCCTAGAGAAAAAATGTTGTTGGTCTCCTACCCCCTCCCGCCGCGCCCCTACCCGACAAACTCACTTGAGGCCACCCAAATTTACCAAGTTAAAAGAGCGTTGTCGTCGAGGCCACCCCAAACCCTTGAAGCGTTGTGTCGAGGCCACCCCAAACCCTTGAAGCATTGTCTAGGCCACCCCAAACCCTAGAGACGCTGCGTCAAGTCCACTAACATGATTCCTTGTTGTGATTAGCTAGCTAGTTCTACTTTTGCCACTAATATATATCCATCTGTACCATGTTTGAATAATAATTGACATGTTGTAAATATTTGCAGAAACTATGGAGCACTACCGAGACGAAGCAACAGAAGCGATGTTGGGGGAGATAATCGCAGAAGGAACTGATGTCGTTGTGTCATTTTTCAACGACGTCGTTGGTCAGGAAGGACTAGGTGAAGAAGAGGGCTATGTTCATGATGGCTCCGGCCCATTAATGCCGCTACAAGAAGAGGGCTATGTTCATGATGGCTCCGGCCCATTAATGTCGGTACAAGAAGAGGGCTATGTTCATGATGGCTCCGGTGATGACCCAATGGAGGTACAAGAAGGAGACCGTGCTGACTGCTCCGATGACCGAACCGAGTCCGGCCAGGTATATATATATATATATATATTAGTTAAGCCCGTGCTGACTAGTTAATTGATGCAGTCATTGTTTTGGTATATGTACACATATTAATTAACTCTCGTCTTTCTTCCTTTTTCTAGCCCTCCGGATCGAGCACAACTTCGGTAAGGAGACGAGGCCCGAAGAAAAAGTTGAGCTCGGATGAAAAGTTTGAGATCACAGCAATCGCACGCGACCGCGAACCGATTGAACCCATCCGGACAAAGAACACATTTGTTGCTCAATGCGGGGTTCTTGTTAGGGACAAGATCCCGATCAGCATCCACCAATGGTATAAGCCTAAGGAGGAAGACCCTCAAGTGTCTTATGTCAATGATATGCAGAAAGATGATCTTTGGACTAAGCTGAAGGCAAATTTCACCCTACCACCAGAGGAGGATTCGGAGAAGCCAGTTAAAGAGCAATTACTCAAATCTTGTGCTCTTAAGAAGATGGCAGGCCTACTCAGGAGGTCGAGGAAAGAGCTGAAAAAGTTTGTCGACAAAGAAGAGACACCAGAATTCATCGGCAAATATGAGAAGATCAGAGATCACTGACCCGCATTTGTGGCCTACACGACATCGTAAAAGAGTAAGAAGATGTCGGCGACAAACAAGCAAAATGCTGTGAAGAAGAAGTTTCACCATCGCACGGGGTCAGGTGGCTACCTGCAAGCCCGGCCTAAGTGGTCCAAGGCTGAGAATGATCTGCTTGATAAAGGGATCGAGCCGGAGACAATGAGATGGCCAGATTGTTACCGGACTTGGTTCTTTGGGGCTGGCGGAACCTTGGACCCTGTATCAGGGAAGTGCCGTTGGATGGACGAGCAACTGAAAACACCAGTCACAAGGCTTCACAGTATATCCATGTAGCGTAGCAAGGGATGTTCCTTCCAGACAGGGAGAAGGACGAGCTCACGATGGCCCTCGGGAATCCTGAGCACCCTGGATGGACACGAGGCACGCCAGGCTCCATTCCGTGGAAGGTTGGTTTTCCCGACGCAGGGGGTTACAAAACCCACGAGAGGAGGAAGAAACCAGAGCAGAGCCAACTGCAGGCGCTGCACGAAAGGGTAATGGGGCTAGAGGAACGAGAAGCAGGTTGCAACAAACGACCTGCCGAAGCTTCCCCCGAAGCTACCCCGCCATCTCAGCGGAGAAGCAGCGTGGCTTCCACCGAGCTGCTTCAGCCGGAGCATTTCTTGAAGGCTCCTGCCAGCTATCCCGTGGATTCTATCGCGGGGCCTGAAAATTGCCACCTTATGACGCGATGGATGAATTTGAAGGTCAAGGCGGCTGTTGGCTCTGTTTATCCTACTGAACAAGGCGCAACTTTTCACTGTCGGCCGATTCCAGAAGGATATGTTAGGGTGATGGTGGATGAAATAACGGAGGGATTTGAGGACCTCTAGCTTGACTACCCTACTTGTGAAGGGGAGGCTAGGCTGGGTTCTGCTCTGAAGACTCCATGCCTATGGCGGAAGGAGCTCATCAACCTTCCGAACTGGATGCCTCCGCCTCCTCCTCCTCCTCTGGCGAGTTAGGGCACTCCGCCTCCTCTACCACCTCCTCCTCCGGCGAGTGTCGATCAGGGCACTGGGCCTCCTTCTCCGGCGCTTAGCGGCACTCCGCTTCCTTCTCCGCCTGCGCCAGCGCTCCCGAGCAGCCAACAGCCCCCTCCTTCTGCGGTGCGTGGTGGCACTCCACCTCCTTCTCTGCCTGCGCCGGCATGCCCGACCAACCAGCAGCCTCCTCTTTCTCCAGCGCATGATGGCAATCCCCCTCCTTCTCCGCCTGCGCCGGCGCGCCCGAGCAGCCAGCACCTTCCTCCTTCTCCGCCTCGCCAGCAAGGGCGGAAGAGACCCGCCACCGCCCCACCTGCTCCGGCGTGTCGTAGTCCTTCTCCTCCACCTCGTAAGCAAGCACAAAAGAAGACAGGCGCCACAGCCGCTCCGTCTGCTCCGGCGTCTTGCAGTATAGCCAGCAGAGGCGGGAGGCAATACAGATACGGTCCACCTCTCAAGCCTCTTGAGAAGTTACCATACGAGAGGACCGAGGAGGAAAACGCGACGATCGTGTGGGCCCACGTGAAGGACTTCTTTGAAGGAGTGAAAGCAAAGAGACATCCACCTCCGGAGGAGAAGGTAGATCCGGTGAAAGCAAAGCGCACTATCGATGCCCTGAGGAAACCACCAAAGTGTCCGCCGAGAACCAACTATGAGCGCATTACTGAACAGACATATCTCGAAGCGGAGCGGTCGGGAAGTACTGTCAGTGATAAAAGATTAAAAGAACGAGCAGCTGGGAAAAAATTGCCCAGCTCGGCGAAAAAGCAAAGCAATCGTGCCCCCCGCTCAATGTGTCTAGCGGCGACATCGTCGCTAATGCTCCGCGGACGGTGGCCGGTTATGGCAATCTTGGATATTACCTGCCTGACAATCAACTTCCTGATTTTTTGGAGGTGGACGAACACAAATACGAGTACGGGAAGCCTCTCGTCAAAGATGAAAAATCTCTGACAACTATGATGCGAAGATTCCATAATTGGTACATGAAAACCTACAAAGAGTCTGGGGGGACGAATGCTTTGTTTCTGAATATTAAAGAGGAGCATGACCTCGTTGCAACTGATCTGTTGACTGTTCCATTTGATGAGTTCTTCGCGTTCTTCAATCAAAAGGCCCTCGATAAACTAACGGTCTTTTGCTACTGTCTGTAAGTACTATTTCTGTCATTAGGTCTCTATATATAGCTCGGCTCTTTCGTTGCATGTATTAATAATTAATTATCCTCACTATATTATGTAGATTGAAAATCGTCGAGTGCAAAAAACAAGAAATGTATGATATTGGGTTCATTAACACAAATATCATAGATGAATTTCTGGTTAAAAAGCACCCCACAGAGCTACAATCGTTACTCAAAAATCAAAACAAAGATTTAATACTCTTTCCTTTCAACTTCCAGTGAGTGTTACTGTTGTGTGCATATTCGGTTTCCCTTATTACTCGAGCGAGGTTATAGTAATGTAATTGACGAGTTATGCATGCGTGCGCAGATTCCACTATGTTCTTCTGGAGATTAAGCTTGAGTGGGGAGTAGTAAACGTCTTAGACTCGAGACGAAAAGATCCCCAAACCTATGCGGACATGACTAAAATACTCAACAAGTAAGTTCAATCGATCATTTATCGCACCATATTGGCAACTTTTTGTTCATTTCCTGATATCTCAAGTAATTATAATTATTTTGTTTGTCTTGCAGGGTTTGGAAACAGTTCACCGCAGAAGTTCCGGGACTGCCGAAGGAGCTGCGATATACATACCCAATAGTAAGTACTACTAGCTAGCTAGTTGCGCGCATCTCCCGTTGATTCTATAGTTGTACTTTCATCAATGCCATTTATAATGCTTCACTATCAGTTTGATTGACCTCTATTTCTCATAAAGTGCTTGTGGAAGGAACAAGGGAATGATTTCTGTGGATACTACGTGTGCGAGTTCATCTACAACCCGACTTTGAAAAATAAGCGGGGCTACTCTAAAAGACAATATGAAGTGCGTAAGCAATAATATTCACAATTTCATTTTATTACACCATCATTTCTGTTGAGTTTCATTCATATATGTATTAACCCCCTTCTTCAAATTAGACGTGGCAGATGCGGGATGAACTCCTAGAACAAGGTCGCATGAAAGCAATTCAAGAGGAATTGGCAGGATTCTTTCTTGACCACGTCATCAATAAAGCCAGAGAATATCATGTGAAAATTGATTTCAAGTGCTAGGGGATTGTAAGAGATTTTACATATTGTATATGTATGTAGCCAGTAGCGTCGGATAGATACGAAAACTTGTTGTTCGACCAATCTCTCGGAGAAGGAGAGGTCAATCAATCAATTCTCTCGTATGCGTGATGAACTTCTGTACTTAATGGTTCCCTTCATTTTCTTACTAGCTAGCGTGTCGAGGGCCTCTCTATGTACAGTACGTAGCATCGACCAAGCACGGACATAAGAGAGGACACTTCTCTCTATTAATTAGCTAGCTAACACAATATATTAAACACCTAAATTAACCCCCCAAAACCCCCAACCCCCCCCTTCAAAAAAAACAAAAACCACGGCCACTGAAATGGTGACGGTGGATGCCTTTTGGTCCCGGTTGGTGTCACCAACCGGGACCAAAGGCCCTCCTGCCTGGGCTCGGCGCACCGGCCACGTGGAGGCACATCTGTCCCGGTTCGTGTTAGAACCGGGACTAAAGGGGGGAGGAATTAGTAACGACCCTTTAGTCCCGGTTCAAGAACCGGGACTAAAGGCCCTTACGAACCGGGACTAATGCCCCCTTTTCTACTAGTGCGACAGGGCAAAAACCTGCTACTCAGAATTTATTCATTTTGTTAAAAAGGATTTATGTACATTTATTTGAGAAGATTTAACTTTCCTATACTTCTCCCTTCGATTCATATTACTTGTCGCTCAAATGGTCGTATCTAGCATTGAAATGTTTGGGAGAAATAACCACTGTTAGCACCCATCACCGATCGTTGCGTAACCGACAGTATCCACGGAGATGACTACTTCCGGGCAGGCGCCGGAACTGTCCGGAGAGGCCATAGAGGTGGTGACGGCGTTGGCTGCTGCTGAGGTCTTGGTGACTGAGCCAGTGTCGGGTGTTTCAGGCATCGTGGGCAAGGCAGATGGTGAGAGACTTTCTAAGTGGGCTCGGAAAAAGGAGAAGTTGTTGTGTTATCGTTGTGGTGAGCGGGGGCACTTCATTGCTGAATGTGTGACTGAGTTATGTGACACTTGCCTCAAGCCAGCACACGACACGGGTGAATGCCCGATATTGCGTGATCAGATGCCAAGCATTAATATATTTGGAGTCTGTTGTGCCGAGCTGATGTTCTTTGAGTCTCCATGTGTGAGGGAGGTCCCAGAGGAGGCCCAGAGCACGACTACAGGGGTGGTCAAAGTCACGAAGGGTGACGTATCTGAGGCTCAGATTTTGCAGCGGCTTAGGGAGTTGGCCCCAGGTGATTTTCAGTGGGAGCTGATTCGACTTGAGGACAACAGTTATAAGGTTGACTTCCCAACTACTGAGGATTTGGAGCATCTCCTCAGCTTTGGGCTTTGCAAAGTTCCTGGCACAGAGTGCATTCTTGAGTTCCACGAGTGGAAGAAGGTTGAGCCATAGGGTAAGCCTCTCACTCAGGTCTGGTTGCGATTTTTGGGAGCTCCATCTAAGCTGATTCGGGATGCTCGGGTTGCTGCAAGTTTGGGAATTCTGGTTGGTAGAACTGAGAGAGTGGATATGGCCTTTACCCGTGCTAACGGGGTGGCCATGTTACTGGTGAGTGTGCTAGACATTGAGTTCGTTCCTGACGTGGTCAAGTGGACTCATAAGGGCCTCGTGTATAACCTTGATATAGAGTTTGATGATTCTGAGTATTTTGCCGAGGCTCTGAAAGAGATGGATGTGGACAGGCATGATAAGAATGATTGTTTGGGTAACTCAGAGGAGCGAGGGGGGATGCTGGGCATGAGTTGCCCAATGGCCTGGATTCTGGCACTCAGACGCCCGGGAATGGAGTTGCACCCACTACGTCTGTGCCGATGAGTACTCTGAGATTTGGTTCTTTTCAGCCAGCTTCCGCGCCTCCCAGGCTGTGGAGCAACAGGGTTGACTGTGAGGACGTGTCAGAGCGCACGTTACCTTCGCTGGACTTTGCCTAGGCTGCGGGATCTCTGGTGTCCTCCCGTTCTCCCTCTTCTGCTGCTGGTTCGACGCTCAGGAGGATTTCCTCGGGACTGGCAGCCTTGGTGACGGTGCAGTCGCACGGTGACAGGGCTGGTGTGGGAGGGGGACCCGGGTAGGAGGCCTCGGCTCCTTCCTCTCCAGCGGTGGTCGAGGTGGCCGACTGACGCCGGCTGGGTTGGTTTCTTGGCATGAGTCGAGGCTGACTCTGAGCTCGGGAGGGGTGCGGGGCCAAGAGACCCCCGTCCTCTCTTCTCTTCGCGGGCATCCGGGTGGGGAGCTTGGGCAGGCGGCCCGGCCCCTGCTTGTGTCGCGCTCACCGGCGGCTGACTGTGGATCTCCGACTTATCTTGCCGGGCGTGCGTTGGGGGTGGGGCAGGAGGCCTCACCCCAAATGGGGTGACCCGGGAGTTGGTCATCGCCTTTGGCAGGATTCCGGATCCTGTTTCCGAGGGCAGACGGATGAGCTGTCGCCTTCAGGACCAGGAGGACGTTGATGATATGCAGCTGAGGTGTGCCATGTGGGCGACCAAGCTTCGTGATATGGAGGTCACAACTGGTATGTCAGTCAACACTTCAAATTCAATTTTGTATTTTTCTAATGATGAGATAATTCATAATGCCAACGAGTTAGGATTTTCACTAGTTAGTAATGATAGTGAGATTTCTAAATATGTTAATGACATTTTGGACCTGGAAGCGGAACGTGCCTCAGAGTTGATTCGTAACTTAGCTGCGGTTAAACCTATGAACGATTATGACATTGACGCCTTGGGAGTCCGGGTGCTTGATACGTTCTGTATGGATCTTGCCCCATCTATTGCTGAGACAGAGGAGGTCGATGGTTGTACACCTCTGGAGGAGAGTGTCCCGGTAGAGGGTCAGGAGGTCAGTTCTGAGGATCCCGGTTGTGAGGACCGGGGAGAGGATCAGAGCAAGCCTAAGCGAAAGTGGAGGCGTAAGATATATCCTGCATGCACGGTGCGTAGAAGCGCTAGGGTACGAACAACCAAAAAATTCCATGATGAACTATGAGAGGCATCTTTTGGAATAGCGGAGGTCTGACGGACTTGGCTAAAAGAAGGTTTTTAGCTGATGCTTCAATTGAATATAAACTTGATTTTATTGCCCTTTTCAAGACTGGAAGGGACAATTTCTCTCCTCGGTTTCTGAGCACTCTATCTGGTGGTGTCGATTTTGATTGGCACTGCCTTCCCCCAAGAGGAAGATCTGGGGGGGTCTTACTAGGAGTGAGATGTGATACGTTGGAAGTCCGTAGTGTGGTCATGGGTGACCTCGCGGTCAAATTTAAGGTCAGATCAAAAGCGGATGGTTTTAATTAGGCACTGGTTGCGGTGTATGGGGCCGCACAACCGGAATTAAAACCAGACTTTTTGGTAGATCTCGTCTGTATTTGCGGGTCTGAACAGATACCAATCCTGGTTGGGGGGAATTTTAACATCATTAGAAGGAGAGAAGAAAAGGACAATGATAATTTCGAGGCCAGGTGGTCGTTTATGTTGAATACCATCATTGAAAGCTTGGATCTTAGAGAGATAGAGCTCTCGGGGAGAAAATTTACTTGGGATAATACCTTGCAAAATCCGATGTATGAGAAGCTAGATCGAGTCCTAGCTAGCATCAACTGGGAACAGAAATTTCTCGTGGTTACAATCCAAGCTTTATCCCGCGGTATCTCTGACCACACACCCCCTGCTGGTTGACTCTGGTGAGGCAACACATGTGGGAAATAAAAAAACCCTTCTCTTTCGAACTTGCATGGTTTGAAAGAGAAGGTTTCCTGGATCTGATAACCAGGGAACGGGCGATAGATGCAGGCGGAAGGTCGTCTATGGAGAGATGGCAGAATAAGATTAGAAACTTGAGAAGTTTCTTGCGAGGGTGGCTAAGCATCTCAGTGGGATCTATAAGGTTGAAAAGGAAAGGCTCCTTACACTTATCCAGTCCCTAGATGTAAAGGTCAAGTCGACAATTCTGCAATCCTCGGAGCTTCATGCCAAAATAGACGCGGAGATGCGATTGAAAGAGCTGTTGCGGGAAGAGGAGTTGAAGTGGGCTTTGCGAGCTAAGGTTCACAAAGTCGTCCAAGGGGACGCTAATACTCAATTCTTTCATATGATCACCAATGGCAAGCATAGAAAGAAAAGAATCTTTCAGCTTGAGCAAGATGAAGGGACGATCTTAGGACAGAAGAACTTAAAACAATACATAACAAATTATTACAACGAGCTATTTGGGCCTCCAAAGGATAATTTTGTATCCTTGGATGAGTCGAGGATTGAGAATGTACCTCAGCTAGCTGCTGATGAAAAAGAGGTATTAACTGCACCATTCTCGGAGAAAGAGGTGTTTGATGCGATTTCGCAGATGAAGAATAATAAAGCACCGGGGTCGGATGGATTTCCGGTGGAGTTTTATAAGAAATGTTGACACATTATTAAAGGAGATCTGCTACCGATGTTTCATGATCTATTCTCCGGACAGCTTCAGTTGTTTCATTTAAATTTTGGAACAATAACCTTGCTCCCGAAAAAGACAGAGGCTGTGAGAATTGAGCAGTTTAGGCCTATCTGTCTTCTTAATGTTAGTTTCAAATTTTTTACTAAGGTTGGGACTAATAGACTCACACAGATTGCGCACTCTGTGGTGCACCCTACCCAAACTGCTTTCATGCCGGACAGAAACATCCTAGAAGGGGTTGTGGTCCTTCATGAAACGCTCCATGAAATCCATACGAAAAAGATAGACGGGGTTGTTTTCAAAGTGGATTTCGAAAAAGGTATGATAATGTTAAATGGCCCTTCCTGCAGCAGGCTTTGTGTATGAAAGGATTCGACCCGGCTTGGAGGAACCAGGTTGTATCCTTTACGCAAAAGGGGAGTGTTGAAATCAAAGTGAATGACGACATAGGTCATTATTTCCAGACACACAAGGGCCTCAGACAAGGAGATCCGATGTCACCTATCTTATTCAACATTGTAGTTGACATGTTGACCATTCTAATAGGTAGGGCAAAGGATGCTGGTCAAGTAGGTAGCCTGGTACCTCATCTAGTTGATGTAGGGGTGTCTATCCTACAGTGCGCTGATGATACTATCATCTTTATGGAGCATGACTTGGGAAAAGTGAGAAACATGAAGCTGGTGTTATGCTTATTCGAACAATTGACCGGGTTAAAAATTAACTTTCATAAGAGCGGATTGTTCTGCTTTGGAAGAGCCAAATAGGAACAAGAGGCTTACAAGCAAATGTTCGAGTGTGAACTTCGAAATTTACCTTTTACGTATTTGGCTATACCAATTCACCATCGTAAGCTAACAAATAGAGAATGGAAGTGTATTGAGGATCGATTCGAAAAGAAACTGAGTTGCTGGAAGGGCAAGCTGATGTCGTACGGTGGCCCTTTAATTCTAATTAATTCAGTTATCACGAGCATGCCTATGTTTCTTTTGTAGTTTTTGGAGATACTAGTTGGAGTTAGGAAAAAAAGTGGATTTCTATCGATCCCGTTTCTTCTGGCAGAGTGATGACCTGGAAATGAAGTATAGACTCACTAAATGGGATATTATTTGTCGACCGAAAGACCAAGGGGGTCTAGGGATCGAAAATCTTGAGGTGGAAAACAGATGTCTTCTCAACAAATGGTTGTATAAGTTATTTGTAGAGTCGGATGCCACGTGGGCGCAGATTCTGCATTATAAGTACATTCATTCAAAAACTTTGTCACAGGTAACAGTGAGGCCGACAGACTCACCTTTTTGGAAAGGGCTGATGAGAGTTAAAACAGCCTTTTTCAACAGAACAAAGTCTATAGTCGGAAATGGTACTTCCATGAGATTCTGGGAGGACACATGGCTAGGAGAAACCCCTCTTGCGCTTCAATATCCTTCCCTTTATAGCATTGTGCAACGAAGAGACGCTTTCGTTGCTACCGTGCTGCAGTCCACTCGCCTCAACATCCAATTTAGGAGAACACTTGCCGGAGCCCGTTGGGAAGCCTGGCTCCATCTAGTGAGAAGATTGATGGATGTGCAGCTTTCTCAACAGCCGGACGCATTGCAATGGAAGTTAGCCAGGAATGGGGAGTTCACGGTTAAATCTATGTACTTATATATGATTAATTCTAGATCCATTCCCACTACCAAGCACGTTTGGAATGTCAAGGTACCTTTGAGAGTAAGTGTTCATGTGGTTTGTACACAAACAAGTCATTTTAACTAAGGACAATTTGACAAAGCGCAACTGGACTGGTTCCACGAGATGTAGTTTTTGTGATCGTAATGAGACCATCAAACACCTCTTTCTTGACTGTCTGATGGCTAAGGTTCTATGGAGGACCGTTCATATTGCGTCTAATATTACTCCTCGGAATAACATCAACACGTTATTTGGGACGTGGCTGGACGGGATAGAATCTCAAATAGTGAGACACATTTGCGTAGGAGTACGTGCTTTACTTTGGGCAGTCTGGAACTGCAGGAATGATTTGGTTTTTAATAGAACAACAAATACTCATTTTTTGCAGGTTATAGTCCGTGCCACTACTTTGATCCGTATGTGGTCGCTACTCACTCAGACGGAGGCCAGGGAGCATTTCGTTATTGGATCTACCAGATGGGAGATGGTAGCTCGGGCTATATTCTGCCGGTTTGGATGGCGGTCATGTAATAGGATAGGCAATTAGTTTTCCTATCTTTCTTTTTGCCAGCCAGTTGTGGCTTTTATCCTTGGCTCTTCGTGAGCATTTTTGTGGTTCGCTTGTTTAAGACCTTGTGACTTGGAATGAACTTATTTTCTTTCTAATAAAGGTGGTCGTATGCATCGTTCTGATGGAGAGGCCGAGGTTACGCCACTTTTCCAAAAAAAGCATTGAAATGTTTGGTTTGCCCTCGAGGAAGAAGACTCACACACACACAAACGTGGAAGAAGATACACATGTTGTGGCATGCACACACACTGTTTTGTTTCTCAGTGACAAACTGATGGTACTAACCTGTCTGGCCGTCTCATAGTACATTTACAACGAGAGGAACGCTTTCATGAAGTGTAAAACAGATGGATGTGACATGTGAGGAAATGATAAACCTGAACCTTTCGTGTCAACTTTATAGCAGTATATATAGTTAAAATTTGATGTGCGTTATCTCAATAAGAATGAAACAAGGTTTGATGTGTATATACATTAGTAGAAAACAGGGCATCAGTCCCGGTTCTAGAGGGCCTTTAGTCCCGGTTCTGCAACCGGGACAAAAAGATTGGGACTAATGCCCATCACTTTTTATCCCGGCTGGCTTACGAACCGGGATTAAAGGAGCTCCACGTGGCCATTGTAGGGTGCCCGAGAAGGAGGACCTTTAGTCCCCATTGGCAAGACCTACCAGGACTAAAAGGCAGCCACGCGTCAGCAGCTGCCACGCGCTGTTTTTTTTTCTATGGTCATACACACAATGTTGATGGTTTATTGAATCTTGATCATAGTGATACACATATTCATAATATTGATGCCAAAAGATGCGAAGTTGATAATGATAGTGCAACATATTTGTGGCACTGCTGTTTGGGTCATATCATTGTAAAGCGCATGAAGAAACTCCATAAAGATGGACTTTGGAATCACGTGGTTATGAATCATTTGATACTTGCGAACCGTGCCTTATGGGCAAGATGACTAAAACTTTGTTCTCCGAAAACAATGGAATGAGCTACTGACTTATTATAAATAATACATATTGATGTATGCTCAATGAGTGTTGATGCTCGTGGCGGGTATCATTATTTTCTGACCTTCACAGATGATTTGAGCAGATATGGGTATATCTACTTAAAGAAACACAAGTCTGAAACATTTGAAAAGTTCAAAGAATTTCAGCGAGAAGTGGAGAATCATCGTAACAAGAAAATAAAGTTTCTACGATCTGATCATGGAGGCGAATATTTGAGTTACGAGTTTGGCCTTCATTTAAAACAATGTGGAATAGTTTCGCAGCTCACACCACCTGGAACACCACAGAATAATGGTGTGTCCGAACATCATAATCGCACATTATTAGATATGGTGTGATCTATGATGTCTCTTACCGATTTACCACTATCATTTTGGGGTTATGCATTAGAGACAGCTACATTCACGTTAAATAGGGCACCATCGAAATCCGTTGAGACGACGGCTTATGAACTGTGGTTTGGTAAGAAACCAAAGTTGTCGTTTCTTAAAGTTTGCGGCTGCGATGCTTATGTGCAAAAGCTTCAACCTGATAAGCTCGAACCCAAATTGGACAAGTGCATCTTCATAGGATACCCAAAGGAAACTGTTGGGTACACCTTCTATCACAGATCTGAAGGCAAGATATTCGTTGCTAAGAATGGATATCCTTTCTAGAGAAGGAGTTTCTCTCGAAAGAAGTTAGTGGGAGGAAAGTACAGCTTGATGGGGTAATTGTACGGTAATCCGAATGGGAAAGTAGTTCATCACAGAAATCAGTTCTAGTGATTCCTACACCAATTAGTGAGGAAGCTAATGATGATGATCATGAAACTTCAGATCAAGTTACTACATAACCTCATAGGTCTTCCAGAGTATGATCCGCACCAAGGTGGTATGGTAATCCTATTCTAGAAGACATGTTACTACACCATGATGAACTTTGGTGGACTTGCCCGATGATCGACAAGTCATATTAAATAAATGGATCTTCAAGAGGAAGACGGACACTGATAGTAATGTTACTATCTACAAAGCTTGATTTGTCGCGAAAGGTTTTTGACAAGTTCAAGGTGTTGACTACAATGAGATGTTCTCAACTGCAGCGATGCTTAAATCCGTCCGAATGATGTTAGCGGTTACCATATTTTATGAAATCTGGCAGATGGATGTCAAAACTGCATTCCTGAATAGATTTCTGGAAGAAGAGTTGTATATGATACAACCAGAAGGTTTTGTCGATCCAAAGGGTGCTATCAAAGTGTGCAAGCTCCAACGATCCATTTATGGACTGGTGCAAGCCTCTCGGAGTTGGAATAAACGTTTTGATAGTGTGATCAAAGCATTATGGTTTTATACAGACTTTTGGAGAAGCCCGTATTTAGAAGAAAGTGAGTGGGAGCTCTGTAGCATTTCTAATATTATATGTGAATGGCATATTGTTGATTGGAAATGATATAGAATTTCTGGATAGCATAAAGGGATACTTGAATAAGAGTGTTTTTGAAAGAAAAACCTTGGTGAAGCTACTTACATATTGGGCATCAAGATCTATATAGATAGATCAAGACGCTTAATTGGACTTTCAAAAAGCACATACCTTGATAAAGTTTTGAAGAAGTTCAAAATGGATCAGTCAAAGAAAGTGTTCTTGCCTGTATTACAAGGTGTAAAGTTGAGTAAGACTCAAAGCCCAATCACGGCAGAAAATAGAAAGAGAATGAAAGTCATTCCCTATGCCACAGTCATAGATTCTATAAAGTATGTTGTGATGTGCACCACACCTATTGTGTACCTTGCCATAAGTTTTGGCAAGGGGATACAATAGTTATCTAAGAGTAGATCACTGGACAGCGGTCAAAATTATCCTTAGTGAGGACTAAGGAAATATTTCTCGATTATGGGAGTGATAAAAGAGCTCGTCGTAAAGAGTTACATCGATGCAAGCTTTTACACCGATCCAGATGACTCTTAGTCTCAATCTGGATACATATTGAAAGTGGGAGCAATTAGCTAGAGTAGCTCCATGCAGAGCATTGTAGACATAGAATATTTGCAAAATACATACGGCTCTGAATGTGACAGACCTGTTGGCTAAACTTCTCTCACTAGCAAAACATGATCACACCTTGGTACTCTTTGGGTGTTAATCAAATAGCAATGTGAACTAGCTTATGGACTCTAGTAAACCCTTTGGGTATTGGTCACATGACGATGTGAACTATGGGTGTTAATCACATATATATGTGAATATTGGTGTTAAATCACATGGTGATGTGAATATAGATTATTGACTCTAGTGCAAGTGGGAGACTGAAGGAAATATGCCCTAGAGGCAATAATAAAGTTATTATTTATTTCCTTAATTCATGATAAATGTTTATTATTCATGCTAGAATTGTATTAACCGGAAACTTAGTACATGTGTGAATACATAGATAAAACCTATAGTCCCTAGGATGCCTCTACTTGACTAGCTCGTTAATCAAAGATGGTTATGTTTCCTAACCATAGACATGTGTTGTAATTTTATGAACGGGATCACATCATTAGGAGAATGATGTGATGGACATGGCCCATCCGTTAGCTTAGCATTATGATCGTGTCAGTTTCATTGATGCTGCTTTATTCATGACTTATACAAGTTCCTCAAACTATGAGATTATGCAACTCCCGAATACCAGAGGAACACTTTGTGTGCTACCAAACGTCACAATGTAAATGTGTGATTATAAAGGTGCTCTACAGGTGTCTCTAGGCCCTCTCAGTAATACTCATCACTAAAAACCTTGCAAGCATTGTGACTAATGAGTTAGTTGCGGGATGAAGTATTACGGAACGAGTAAAGAGACTTGCCGGTAACGAGATTGAACTAGGTATTGAGAGACCGACAATCTAATCTCGGGCAAGTAACATACTGATGACAAAGGGAACAATGTATGTTGCTATGCAGTTTGACCGATAAAGATCTTTGTAGAATATGTAGGAACCAATATGAGCATCCAGGTTCCGCTATTGGTTATTGACTAGAGATGTGTCTCGGTCATGTCTACATAGTTCTCGAAGCCGTAGGGTCCGCACGCTTAACGTTTGATGATGATTGGTATTATGAGTTTATGTGATATGATGTACCGAAGATTGTTCGGAGTCCCGGATGTGATCATGGACATGACGAGGAGTCTCAAAATGGTCGATACATAAAGATTGATATATTGGATGACTATATTCGGACACCGGAAGTGTTCCGGAGAAGTTTTCAGATAAACCGGAGTACCGGAGGGTTACCGGAACCCCCCGGGGGATTAATGTGCCTTGGTGGGCCTTAGTGGAGAAGAGAGAGGGTCGGCCAGAGGTGGCGCGCACCCCCCTTGCCATGTCTAAATTGGACAAGGGAAGGGGGCGCCCCCCTCTCCTTCCTTCTCTTCTCTCCTCTTTCCCTCTTCTCCTTCTTTGACTAGGAAAGGTGGGAGACCTACTCCTACTAGGAGTAGGAGTCCTCTCCCTTGGCGCGCCCCTTGTTGGCCGCCGGCCTCCTCCTCCCCTCCTTTATACATGGGGGAGGGGGGCACCCCAAAGACACAAGTAGATTGTTTAGCGGTGTGCGATGCCCCCCTCCACAGTTACACAACTCAGTCATATCATCGTAGTGCTTAGGAGAAGCCCTGCGCCGGTAACTTCATCATCACCGTCAGCACACTGTCATGCCGACGAAACTCTCCCTCGACCTCAGCTGGATCTAGAGTTCGCGGGACGTCACCGAGCTGAACGTGTGCAGATCGCGGAGGTGCCGTACCTTCGATGCTAGGATCGGTCGGATCATGAAGAGGTACGACTACATCAACCGCGTTGTCATAATGATTCCACTTTCGGTCTATGCATATTCTCTCGTTGCTATGCATATCCTAGACAGATCTTGCATGATCATAGGAGTTTTTTGAAATTACTTTCTTCCCCAACATGGTGTCCCTTGTTTGTCTGTCCGGAAAGGTTACTGAGAGCAGGCCAATCATTGATGGTTACAAATAGCAACACATGCAGCTCAAATTCCTCCTATTTGTGCTCATCCCACACACGTACACCATTTCCAATCCATAGCTGTAAAAGTTCTTCAAGTAATGGCCTTAGGTACACATCAATGTCGTTGCCGGGTTGCTTAGGGCCTTGGATGAGAACTGGCATCATAATGAACTTCCGCTTCATGCATAGCCAAGGAGTAAGGTTATAGATACATAGAGTCATAGGCCAGGTGCTGTGATTGCTGCTCTGCTCCCCGAAAGAATTAATGCCATCCGCGTTTAAACCAAACCATACATTCCTTGTGTCACTTGCAAACTCCTCCCAGTACTTTCTCTCGATTTTTCTTCACTGCGACCCGTCAGCGGGTGCTCTTAACTTCCCGTCTTTCTTATGGTCCTCTCTGTGCCATCGCATCAATTTGGCATGCCCTTTGTTTTTGAACAGGCATTTCAACCGCGGTATTATATGACCATACCACATCACCTTGGCAGTAACCCTCTTCCTGGGGCGCTCGTCGTCAACATCACCAGGGTCATCTTGTCTGATCTTATACCGCAATGCACCGCATACTGGGTATGCATTGAAATCCTCATACGCACCGCGGCAGAGGATGCAGTCATTAGGGCATGCATGTATCTTCTGCACCTCCAATCCTAGAGGGCATACAACCTTCTTTGCTGCATACGTATTGTCGGGCAATTCGTTATCCTTTGGAAGCTTTTTCTTCAGTATTTTCAGTAGCTTCTCAAATCCTTTGTCAGGCACACCATTCTCTGCCTTCCACTGCAGCAATTCCAGTACAGTACCGAGCTTTGTGTTGCCATCTTTGCAATTGGGGTACAACCCTTTTTATGATCCTCTAACATGCGGTCAAACTTCATCTTCTCCTTTTCACTTTTTCATTGTCTCTTTGCATCAACAATGACCCGACGAAGATCATCATCGGGCACATCGTCTGGTTCCTCTTGATCTTCAGCTTCCCCCGTTGCAGCATCTTAAGCTTCCCTCGTTGCAGCATCACTGTATTCAGGGAGCACATAGTTGTCATCATCATCTTCTTCTTTGTTGTCTTCCATCATAACCCCTCTTTCTCCGTGCTTGATCCAAACATTATAGTTTGGCATGAAACACTTACAAAGAAGGTGGGTGTGAAGGGTTTTCGAGTCAGAGTAAGACCTCATATTCCCACATATAGGGCATGGACAACACATAAAACCATTCTGCTTGATTGCCTTAGCCACTGCGAGAAAATTATTCACGCCCTTAATGTACTCGAAGGTGCGTCTGTTACCGTACATCCATTGTCGGTTCATCTCTGCGTACATCATGACCAAATTAATAGAAGTTTATCATCACATTAAACCCAAAGTACATACATAGTTCTCATTGAACAACATATAGCTCTCCAGAGCATCTAATTAAACCATACATTGAAACTACGTAAAACATTTCAATGCAACAACAAATGTGATCATAACCGCAACCAAGGTAACAATTGATCCAACGGCATGATACCAAGCCTCAGTATGAATGGCATATTTTTTAATCTTTCTAATCTTCAAGCGCATTGCATCCATCTTGATCTTGTCATCATCGACGACATCCACAACATGCAACTCCAATATCATCTTCTCCTCCTCAAGTTTTTTCAATTTTTCCTTCAAGTAATTGTTTTCTTCTTCAACTAAATTTAACCTCTCGACAATAGGGTCGGTTAGAATTTCTGATTCACATACCTCCCAGATAAAAAAAATCTATGTCACATTGCTCGGCATAATTGTCATAAACACTAAATGAAACTAATAATTATAAAAGAAAATATATATACCACATCTGAATCATAGACAGGACAAGGGCCGACGGAGACGGATACCAAAACCATCGCACTATATAATAACAAACAATAATAAGTAAGAAAACTACACAAGTATCTATCTAAATCAGACAAGTAAGAACTTTTTTTCTTTTAGAAAGAAGATAAGATCAAGAGGCTCACCACTGTGGTGCAGGCGACGAGATCGGCACGGGCGATCAACGGCGGTGAGGATGGGGACGAGACATGATGGACCGCGAAACATAGACAAATCTGGAGGAAAATGGAGCTTCGACAAGGGGCTTCGAGAGGAGAAAGCTTAAGTGTGGCTTGGGCATTTCATCCAACACCTCATGTGCATAGGAGGTGAGCTAGAGCACAACACACCTCTCCCAAAAAAATAGAGCACTCCACTGCTCTGCTCATGGGCAAGGGGTATATATAGGCATATCATTGGTACCGGTTTGTGGATGGAACCGAGACTAAAGGTCACCCTTTGGTCCCGGTTCAAGCTAACAACCAGTACCAATGGTGGTGGGCCAGGAGCGAGGCACATAGGTCCCTGTTCGAGCCTCGAACCGGGACCAAAGGTGGCAGATGAACCGGGACCAATGCCCCACGATGGCCCGGCCGACCCCCTGGCCCCACGAATCGGGACCTATGCCCTCATGAGTCCCGGTTCTAGGCTGTGCCGGGACAAATCGGATGGACCGTCCTGAACCAAAGCCATGTTTTCTACTAGTGTCAAGTAACCATCGTAACTAGGTCACCTCTGCCGTTAGAAGAGGCATAGCTCGTAACTCAGCCTCTACACTTGAATGGGAAACAACTGTCTTTTTCTTCATCTTCCAAGCAATGAGTGAACCACCAAGAAAAACACAGTAAGCAGAAAGTGAACGGCGATCTGTAGGATCACTAGCCCACGTAGCATCTGAATAGGCCTAGATCTCTAATGAGCTAGCTAGAACAGGGAAAAAGAGACGATGAGAGATCGTGCCACGAAGATATCATAGAACACGAAGAAGATGACCATAGTGAACTGAAGTTGGACCAGAAACAAACTGACTCAAAATACGGATATGATAGGAGATATCTGGACGAGTGACAGCAAGATAGACAAGACTCCCAACAAGATGACAATAATGTGTCGGATCACACAAGGCCTCGCCATGAGAAGCACAAAGTTGAACATTGAGCTCCATAGGAGTATCAACAATGCGCTGATCACTAATAGCTGTAGGAGCAAGAAGATCCTGAATATACTTTTCTTGGGAAATAAAAGCCATCAGAGGTGGAAGAAACCTCAATCCCAAGAAAGTAACAAAGAGGACCAAGATCAGACATAAGAAACTGCTCACTGAGATGGGCCTTGACAAAGGCAATGTACTCAGAATCGTCGCCCATGATAATCATGTCATCAACATAGAGAAAGAAGAGTGTGGCCATGAGCAGAAAGGTTTACAAAGAACGCCGGATCATGAGCGCTCGCTGAAAAGCCAGCGGCAGTCACCACGGAGGTAAAACGCTCAAACCAAGCGCGAGGGGCTTGCTTAAGGCCATATAGAGAGCGACGAAGACGACAGACCATGCCATCAGGAACAAAATATCCAGGTGGTGGCTGCATGTAAATCTCCTCACATAGCTCACGATTAAGAAAGGCATTCTTAATACAGACAAGTGATGATGGCAGTCCTGGGCGGGTTGAACCACTTGGAGGAGACAAATGGTGCAAGACGCAGGGGAGCGGTGGCCTTCAGCCACATTCTGGAGTGAGACAGCATCGGCCTAGTAGGAAGAAACAACAGCAACAGAGATGAGGGAGCGGCGACACCGAGAAACGGCGACGAGACTGAAGGATCAAGCACAAGTTGCCTGTGCGGAAAAAAATGACCTAAGTTCTAATACCATGTCAGGAAATATGCAACTTGTATTATTAGGAGGCCAAAGCCAACATATATACACATACATGAGGATGCGAAAAGGCTACGAGAGGATGCCAAGAGACTAGAATGTAAAAGGCCAAAGACATGACTAATATAAGTCTAACACACACAACCGCATTAACAGAGACATCGATGTGGCTCACAGTCACCAATTGCATCAGACAGTGGACATAAGGCACATCAAACCCTTTGGCAAGAAGGACATCCCTAAGAAACTGCCAACTCACCTAGTCATAGGCCTTCTCAAAGTCTATTTTAAGGATGACATTATTTGAATCCTGAACTCAAAGATCATGCACAGTCTGGCACAGCGGAAGTGGGGTGGGCCCATAACCCATGGGTCCCAAGATTGAAACTTGGCTCTGATAAATTTTTTGTTTTTCCTGTCACAACTATTTCCTCCGATAAATTTCATGTATCTAGTTTTAACATTATGTCACTTGCTGCGTTTGCCACTGCCATGCCTTGTTTGCTTCGTTCGACTTCAAAGATGGACGAATTTGAGATTTTACAGAGCATATGGCGTACCCTCAAGCTTTTTGACATTCTTTCATTCTACCTATTGCATTATTCAGCAAGCACATCCAACGAGCATTTGCGGTGCATACTTTTCAAAAATCAAAAAAAAATATCATTTGCGGCTATGGTTATACCAAGAAACACACTACCATCATGCGACATTATCTCAGTAGGTTGAGAACTTTGAACGTTGAGACAGGTGTAAAGTATGGACATGCTTGTTGTTGTTCTAGTTCGTAATCCTTGCTTTGTCCTTGTTTGCTGCAATATTCAGTTTTGAGTTGCTTAAACCATAGATAGGCACCACAAAGCATCAAATGTACTTCAACAATTGCATCACCTACTGCCGGAATAAATGTGAGAAAGGGTAGAAATAAACAGCCACAACAGCCATCATGTAATGTTTGGTGAAGGAATGATGTCTGGGACACTTACCATGTTCATTCGCCAACCTTCTATAAATAAAAACCTCAGCTGCGTAGCAGAATCACATTTCGTTGCTAGAGAGAAAATGCATGACCAAGTGTGCGAGGAGAGCAACAATAATGAGCATGATGAGTGTCACCAGACAGTGGTAGTGCAATTTTCCAGGGAATGAGATGCATTGGGAATCTCCTAAGACTCTAAGCTCCGTTGATGGGCAACCACCTGGTTGATCGACGGGTGTGGACTGCCGGGTTGACCCTCTTTGTATGCGTATACTTCGCAGGTCTTGCTCCGTCGGTTCGCTGTTGTGTACCCGTGCCGCTTGTGTGTCCGTCCAGCTACACATGGCGTCGTTTCCTATTGCCGCTGGGGCTGCATCGTTTCCTTTTCTCCGTCTGTCTGTGTTGAGGCGGGTGGCAGTGCTGGTTCTTTCTTTGAGAAAGCGCGGCAACGTGGGTCGTTCTGGTCGGCGGGGTGTGGTCTTCGGCTGCATCTTCGGTTTCTAGCTGTTCATTGGGAGCTTTAGTGTCTGCTTCTTAGACGGGGGCCGATCTGTTGTTGTTGTTTTCTTCTTCCTCTGCATCGGATATTGGGAGTGAGTCTGAGGGCCGCGGTGGCTGTGTCCTCGGTGGTAGGCGTTCCTTCTGCTTACCTCGGGCTTGAGCTCCCGTGCCTACACTAAAGTTCACTCCATTAATGGCACCGCCAACTCTGGGTCATGACTTCCTTACCATGGACTCTCCCTCCTAACACTTTGTACTGCAGCACTTTGGGTTATACTGCAAATTGATTACTTTGAGTATTTACTATGTTGTACTACTGTAGAGGCAAGAATCAGTATTTACTAATTAGTACTATATATAACATTGCCAATGCAACTTCGTTATTTGCTGGTAGGGAATTATGAGAATGCTCTGCAGGTTCTGTGTTCAGGTGGTGGGTTCTGTTGATCCTCACTTACTCGTAGCGGAAGTAATATACTTACACCACTAAATTCTTCTTTGGTGCTACAATTCTTGCATTCCCGAATTCTAATTTGAGTGTTGAGAATTAAGAGAAGTGGCAAATGGGAGTTGTGCGGATGCAAATTACCAAGTCACTGGCTTAATGTTTTCCCTAGAATACGCCAAAGCGTACCATATTCTTATAGAAGGCAGAAGACAATTACAAGAGATTTATACTCGCTGCGAACAGCAAGTGTAGCACAAACTCCACACCAAAGACAAGCAACCGCAAACACTACAATCACAACACAAAGGAACTTGCCCTAAAAGAACAACTAAGCGGCGTCTAAACCAACACCGCTCACCTGAGCAATAGCTTCAACAGGACATCCCTTGCCAGCGCACGGACCACCCTTGAATGCCTAAAAGAAGATGGTGAATGGGTGGCAGGACTTAGTCGATCCCGAGAAAAGCCACCGTCTTGGACTCACCAGCGCCGGCGTACCTCGCGCCGAAGTAGCTCTACTCGGACCAGCAGTAGGCACTGAAGAACCAGGATGCAGCTTCGGTGCCTTAAAGGCACCTGCCTTTGGGTCACTAACATGTGGGCCAGTCACCTGTTGGGCCCACATGTCATAGCCATAAAGGCAGGTGCCTTAAGGCACCGAAGCATTGTCCGAAGAACCACAACACAAAACCTCAAGGCCAAGTCTCCACACACGATGCTCCCATCAGAGGAACATCGCTAAAATGCCGCCATCGCCGGTCCAAGAACGAACTAGGATTTCTCCCGAAGACAGCAACCCAAGCTAGGAGGAAGAGATGCAGGCACACCTTAGCGACGCCTCCAAGGAGGGGACCGACACCCGCAGGTGCTGTTGCTGCTCGTCCGAAGACAGGCAAGATTTTCATCCGCATCGCACATCTCCAACCCTCCCCACCGGATTGAGGCACACTGATCTGCGATGGTTGACTCCGCCGCCGCCGCAGCACCTCAGCCATCGTGGCCAGACATTACAACACACCGACCCTGCACGATCGAGGGCAAGCAATCCGACCTCCATCTCCCGCTCGGCCAAGAAAAGTACGCCGCTTTGGTCCATCTGCATGGCAACACGCAAAGGGCAGCCTGCACCGCAAGCAGCCACTAGCAACACCAATCCAGGTAGGCGGGCAAACAACAGATGGCCCAAGGACCCGGATCGGCCAGATTCGGATCATACGCTATAGACGCCATCTCCCATCTCCGGCGCCTATCGAGGGCGCTCGATGCCGCTTCTACACCCGACCGCTGCCGAAGCATCATTTCCTGGTTGGGTTTCGCAACGCCGCAACCAGCTCGAGTACCCTCTCTGGCGCCACCTTGACCCAGCCGAGCCGCTGCATCCAGTACCCTTCCCGACACAGCTCGGAGCCCGAAACAGTGTTCTAAGGCCTCCGCTGCCACTAGTAGAAAAGGGGGCATTGGTCCAGGCCGGGTCAGCCCATTAGTCTCGGTCCAGTCCAGAACCGGGACCAATGGTGGCATTGGACCGCGTTCGTGAGCCCCAGGGGCCGGCCGAGCCACATGGGCCATTGGTCCCGGTTCGTCTGGACCTTTTGGTCCCGGTTGGTGGGATGAACAGGGACCAATGGGCTTCGCTCCTGGCCCACCACCATTGGTCCCGGTTGGTGCCACGAACTGGGACCAAAGGCTGCCCTTTAGTCCCAGTTCACGCCACCAACCAGGACCAATGAGGTGCCTATATATACCCCCCTCGCGTAAGAGCAGAGCACACTGCTCTGTTTTTTCTGGCCATCGAGGGGGAGAGGGCTTGGTGGTGCTCTAGCTCACCTCCTATGCACACAAGGTGTTCGATGGAATGCCCGAGCCACACTACTTAAGCTTTCTCCTCTCCAAGCTCGACCTCCAAGCTCCATTTTCCTCAATATTTGTCTAGGTTTAGCGGTCCGTCACGCCCCGTACCCGTCTTCACCGCCGTCGATCACCCGCGCCAATCTCATCGCCGGCACCACCGTGGTGAGCCTCTTGTTCTTATCTTCTTTCTGAAAGGAAAAATATTCTTACTTATATGTTTAGATAGATACTTGTATTGTTTACTTACTTTTATTATTGCCTCTTATATAGTGCGGTGGTTTTGGTATCCGCCCCCGTCGGCCCTCGTCCTGTCTATGATTCGGATGTGGTATATATTATCTTTTCATAACTATTGGTTCATTTATTCTTTATGAAAATTATGTCGACCAACGTGACATAGATTTTATTTATCTAGGAGGTTATTGAACCGGAAATTCCAACCGACCCTATTGTCGAGAGGTTAAATTTAGTTGTAGCAGAAAACAATTTCTTGAAGGAAAAAATAAGAAAAATTGAGGAGGAGAAGATGATATTGGAGTTGCATATTGCGGATATCGTCGATGATTACAAGATCAAGATGGATGCAATGCGCTTGAAGATTAGAAAGATTAGAAAATATGCCATTCATACCGAGGCTTGGTATCATTATGCACGTCACGCATAGAGGTACGCTCTTCAATTGACGTGAGGCCTAGAGGTCTGCTCTTCAATTGACGTGACTGAAGGAAATATGCCCTAGAGGCAATAATAAAGTTATTATTTATTTCCTCATATCATGATAAATGTTTATTATTCATGCTAGAATTGTATTAACCGGAAACATAATACATGTGTGAATACATAGACCAACATGACGTCACTAGTATGCCTCTACTTGACTAGCTCATTAATCAAAGATGGTTATGTTTCCTAACCATAGACATGTGTTGTCATTTGATTAACGGGATCACATCATTAGGAGAATGATGTGATTGACATGACCCATTCCGTTAGCCTAGCACTTGATCGTTTAGCATATTGCTATTGCTTTCTTCATGACTTATACATGTTCCTGTAACTATGAGATTATGCAACTCCCGTTTACCGGAGGAACACTTTGGGTGCTACCAAACGTCACAACGTAACTGGGTGATTATAAAGGAGTACTACAGGTTTCTCCAAAGGTACATGTTGGGTTGGCATATTTCGAGATTAGGTTTTGTCACTCCGATTGTTGGAGAGGTATCTCTGGGCCCTCTCGGTAATGCACATCACTATAAGCCTTGCAAGCAATGTAGCTAAAGAGTTAGTTATGGAATGATGCATTACGTAACGAGTAAAGAGACTTGCCGGTAACGAGATTGAACTAGGTATTGGATACTGACGATCGAATCTCGGGCAAGTAACATACCGATGACAAAGGGAACAACGTATGTTGTTATACGGTTTGACCGATAAAGATCTTTGTAGAATATGTAGGAGCCAATATGAGCATCCAGGTTCCGCTATTGGTTATTGACCGGAAATAGTTCTAGGTCATGTCTGCATAGTTCTCGAACCCGTAGGGTCCGCACGCTTAATGTTACAATGACAGTTTTATTATGAGTTTATATGTTTTGATGTACCGAAGGTTGTTCGGGGTCCCGGATGTGATCACGGACATGACGAGGAGTCTCGAAATGGTCGATACATAAAGATTGATATATTGGACGACTAGATTCGGACACCGGAATTGTTCCGGGTGATTTCGGAGAAAACCGGAGTGCTGGAGGGGTTACCGGAACCCCCTGGGGAAGTATTGGGCCTTAGTGGGCCTGAGGGGAGAGAGAGGGCAGCAGCCCAGGAGGTGGCGCCCCCCCCCATGGGGAGTCCGAATTGGACTAGGGAGGGGGGCGCGGCCCCTCTTTCCCTCTCCCTCTCCCTCTCTTTCCTTTCCCCTTCCTCCTTCCTAGTGGGACTAGGAAAGGGGAATCCTACTCCCACTAGGAGGAGGATTCCCCCCTCCTTGGCTCGCCCCCTAGGGCTAGCCAGCCTCCCCCCTTGCTCCTTTATATACGGGGGCAGGGGGCACCCCAAGACACACAAGTTGATCTTCATGATCGTTCCTTAGCCGTGTGCGGTGCCCCCCTCCACCATATTCCACCTCGGTCATATCGTCGCGGAGTTTAGGCGAAGCCCTGCGCCGGTAGAACATCATCATCGTCACCACGCCGTCGTGCTGACGGAACTCATCCCCGACACTTTGCTGGATCGGAGTCTGGGGATCGTCATCGAGCTGAACGTGTGCTGAACTCGGAGGTGCCGTACGTTCGTGAAGGAAATATGCCCTAGAGGCAATAACAAAGTTATTATTTATTTCCTTATAATCATGATAAATGTTTATTATTCATGCTAGAATTGTATTTACCGGAAACATAATACATGTGTGAATACATAGACAAACAAAGTGTCACTAGTATGCCTCTACTTGACTAGCTCGTTAATCAAAGATGGTTATGTTTCCTAACCATGAACAATGAGTTGTTATTTGATTAACGAGGTCACATCATTAGTAGAATGATCTGATTGACATGACCCATTCCATTAGCTTAGCACCCGATCGTTTAGTATGTTGCTATTGCTTTCTTCATGACTTATACATGTTCCTATGACTATGAGATTATGCAACTCCCGTTTACCGGAGGAACACTTTGGGTACTACCAAACGTCACAACGTAACTGGGTGATTATAAAGGAGTACTACAGGTGTCTCCAATGGTCGATGTTGGGTTGGCGTATTTCGAGATTAGGATTTATCACTCCGATTGTCGGAGAGGTATCTCTGGGCCCTCTCGGTAATACACATCACATAAGCCTTGCAAGCATTACAACTAATATGTTAGTTGTGAGATGATGTATTACGGAACGAGTAAAGAGACTTGCCGGTAACGAGATTGAACTAGGTATTGGATACCGACGATCGAATCTCGGGCAAGTAACATACCGATGACAAAGGGAACAACGTATGTTGTTATGCGGTCTGACCGATAAAGATCTTCGTAGAATATGTAGGAGCCAATATGGGCATCCAGGTCCCGCTATTGGTTATTGACCGGAGACGTGTCTCGGTCATGTCTACATTGTTCTCGAACCCGTAGGGTCCGCACGCTTAAGGTTACGATGACAGTTATATTATGAGTTTATGCATTTTGATGTACCGAAGGTTGTTCGGAGTCCCGGATGTGATCATGGACATGACGAGGAGTTTCGAAATGGTCGAGACATAAAGATTGATATATTGGAAGCCTATGTTTGGACATCGGAAGTGTTCCGGGTGAAATCGGGATTTTACCGGGTTACCGGGAGGTTACCGGAACCCCCCGGGAGCCATATGGGCCTTCATGGGCCTTAGTGGAAAGGAGAAAGGGGCATCACAAGGGGGCTGCGCGCCTCGCCCCTTCCCCTAGTCCTATTAGGACTAGGAGAGGTGGCCGGCCACCCCTCTCCCTCTTTCCCCCTTGGGAATCCTAGTTGGAATAGGATTGGGGGGGGAGTCCTACTCCCGGTAGGAGTAGGACTCCTCCTGCGCCTCTCTCTCTTGGCCGGCGCCCCCTTCCCCCTTGGCTCCTTTATATACTGAGGTAGAGGCACCCCAAAGACACAAGTTGACACAAGTTGATCCACGTGATCTATTCCTTAGCCGTGTGCGGTGCCCCCTGCCACCATATTCCTCGATAATACTGTAGCGGAGTTTAGGCGAAGCCCTGCTGCTGTAGTTCATCAAGATCGTCACCACGCCGTCGTGCTGACGGAACTCTTCCCTGACACTTTGCTGGATCGGAGTCCGGGGATCGTCATCAAGCTGAACGTGTGCTCGAACTCAGAGGTGCCGTAGTTTCGGTGCTTGATCGGTTGGATCGAGAAGACGTACGACTACTTCCTCTACGTCGTGTCATCGCTTCCGCAGTCGGTCTGCGTTGGGTACGTAGACAATACTCTCCCCTCGTTGCTATGCATCACATGATCTTGCGTGTGCGTAGGAAATTTTTGAAATTACTACGAAACCCAACAGTGGCATCAGAGCCTAGGTTATTTATGTTGATGTTATATGCACGAGTAGAACACAAGTGAGTTGTGGACGATACAAGTCATACTGCCTACCAGCATGTCATACTTTGGTTCGGCGGTATTGTTGGACGAGACGACCCGGACCAACCTTACGCGTACGCTTACGCGAGACCGGTTCCCTCGACGTGCTTTGCACATAGATGGCTTGCGGGCGACTGTCTCTCCAACTTTAGTTGAACCGAGTGTGGCTACGCCCGGTCCTTGCAAAGGTTAAAACGGAGTCTATTTTGACAAACTATCGTTGTGGTTTTGATGCGTAGGTGAGATTGGTTCTTACTTAAGCCCGTAGCAGCCACGTAAAACATGCAACAACAAAGTAGAGGACGTCTAACTTGTTTTTGCAGGGCATGTTGTGATGTGATATGGTCAAGGCATGATGCTGAATTTTATTGTATGAGATGATCATGTTTTGTAACCAAGTTATCGGCAACTGGCAGGAGCCATATGGTTGTCGCTTTATTGTATGCAATGCAATCGCGATGTAATGCTTTACTTTATTACTAAACGGTAGTGATAGTCGTGAAAGCATAAGATTGGCGAGACGACAACGATGCTACGATGGAGATCAAGGTGTCGCGCCGGTGACGATGGTGATCATGACGGTGCTTCGGAGATGGAGATCACAAGCACAAGATGATGATGGCCATATCATATCACTTATATTGATTGCATGTGATGTTTATCTTTTTATGCATCTTATCTTGCTTTGATTGACGGTAGCATTATAAGATGATCTCTCACTAAATTATCAAGAAGTGTTCTCCCTGAGTATGCACCGTTGCGAAAGTTCTTCGTGCTGAGACACCACGTGATGATCGGGTGTGATAGGCTCTACGTTCAAATACAACGGGTGCAAAATAGTTGCGCACGCAGAATACTCAGGTTAAACTTGACGAGCCTAGCATATGCAGATATGGCCTCGGAACACGGAGACCGAAAGGTTGAGCGTGAATCATATAGTAGATATGATCAACATAATGATGTTCACCGATGAAACTACTCCATCTCACGTGATGATCGGACATGGTTTAGTTGATTTGGATCACGTGATCACTTAGAGGATTAGAGGGATGTCTATCTAAGTGGGAGTTCTTTAGTAATATGATTAATTGAACTTAAAAATTTATCATGAACTTAGTCCCTAAAAGGATCTTGCTTGTTTATGTTGATTGTAGATAGATGGCTCGTGCTGTTGTTCCGTTGAATTTTAATGCGTTCCTTGAGAAAGCAAAGTTGAAAGATGATGGTAGGAATTACACGGACTGGGTCCGTAACTTGAGGATTATCCTCATTGCTGCACAGAAGAATTACGTCCTGGAAGCACCGCTGGGTGCCAGGCCTGCTGCTGGAGCAACACCAGATGTTGTGAACGTCTGGCAGAGCAAAGCTGATGACTACTCGATAGTTCAGTGTGCCATGCTTTACGGCTTAGAATCGGGACTTCAACGACGTTTTGAACATCATGGAGCATATGAGATGTTCCAGGAGTTGAAGTTAATATTTCAAGCAAATGCCCGAATTGAGAGATATGAAGTCTCCAATAAGTTCTATAGCTGCAAGATGGAGGAGAACAGTTCTGTCAGTGAGCATATACTCAAAATGTCTGGGTATAATAATCACTTGATTCAATTGGGAGTTAATCTTCCGGATGATTGCGTCATTGACAGAATTCTCCAATCACTGCCACCAAGCTACAAGAGCTTCGTGATGAACTATAATATGCAAGGGATGAACAAGACTATTCCCGAGCTCTTCGCAATGCTGAAAGCTGCGGAGGTAGAAATCAAAAAGGAGCATCAAGTGTTGATGGTTAACAAAACCACTAGTTTCAAGAAAAAGGGCAAAGGAAAGAAGAAAGGGAACTTCAAGAAGAACAGCAAGCCAGTTGCTGCTCAAGAGAAGAAACCTAAGACTGGACCTAAGCCTGAAACTGAGTGCTTCTACTGCAAGCAGACTGGTCACTGGAAGCGGAACTGCCCCAAGTATTTGGCGGATAAGAAGGATGGCAAGGTGAACAAAGGTATATGTGATATACATGTTATTGATGTGTACCTTACCAATGCTCGCAGTAGCACCTGGGTATTTGATACTGGTTCTGTTGCTAATATTTGCAACTCGAAACAGGGGCTACGGATTAAGCGAAGATTGGCTAAGGACGAGGTGACGATGCGTGTGGGAAACGGTTCCAAAGTCGATGTGATCGCAGTCGGCACGCTACCTCTACATCTACCTTCGGGATTAATATTAGACCTAAGTAATTGTTATTTGGTGCCAGCGTTGAGCATGAACATTATATCTGGATCTTGTTTAATGCGAGACGGTTATTCATTTAAATCAGAGAATAATGGTTGTTCTATTTATATGAGTAATATCTTTTATGGTCATGCACCCTTGAAGAGTGGTCTATTCTTATTGAATCTCGATAGTAGTAATACACATATTCATAATGTTGAAGCCAAAAGATGCAGAGTTGATAATGAAAGTGCAACTTATTTGTGGCACTGTCGTTTAGGTCATATCGGTATAAAGCGCATAAAGAAACTCCATGCTGATGGACTTTTGGAACCACTTGATTATGAATCACTTGGTACTTGCGAACCGTGCCTCATGGGCAAGATGACTAAAACACTGTTCTCCGGTACTATGGAGAGAGCAACAGATTTGTTGGAAATCATACATACCGATGTATGTGGTCCAATGAATATTGAGGTTCGAGGCGGATATCGTTATTTTCTCACCTTCACAGATGATTTGAGCAGATATGGATATATCTACTTAATGAAGCATAAGTCTGAAACATTTGAAATGTTCAAAGAATTTCAGAGTGAAGTTGAAAATCATCGTAACAAGAAAATAAAGTTTCTACGATCTGATCGTGGAGGAGAATATTTGAGTTACGAGTTTGGTGTACATTTGAAAAACTGTGGAATAGTTTCACAACTCACGCCACCCGGAACACCACAGCGCAATGGTGTGTCCGAACGTCGTAATCGTACTTTACTAGATATGGTGCGATCTATGATGTCTCTTACAGATTTACCGCTATCCTTTTGGGGTTATGCTTTAGAGACGGCCGCATTCACGTTAAATAGGGCACCATCAAAATCCGTTGAGACGACGCCTTATGAACTGTGGTTTGGCAAGAAACCAAAGTTGTCGTTTCTTAAAGTTTGGGGCTGCGATGCTTATGTGAAAAAGCTTCAACCTGATAAGCTCGAACCCAAATCGGAGAAATGTGTCTTCATAGGATACCCAAAGGAAACTGTTGGGTACACCTTCTATCACAGATCCGAAGGCAAGACATTCGTTGCTAAGAATGGATCATTTCTAGAGAAGGAGTTTCTCTCGAAAGAAGTGAGTGGGAGGAAAGTGGAACTTGACGAGGTAACTGTACCTGCTCCCTTACTGGAAAGTAGTTCATCACAGAAAACTGTTTTCAGTGACACCTACACCAGTTAGTGAGGAAGCCAATGATAATGATCATGAAACTTCAGATCAAGATACTACTGAACCTCGTAGATCAACAAGAGTAAGATCCACACCAGAGTGGTACGGTAATCCTATTCTGGAAGTCATGCTACTAGATCATGATGAACCTACGAACTATGAAGAAGCGATGGTGAGCCCAGATTCCGCAAAGTGGCTTGAAGCCATGAAATCTGAGATGGGATCCATGTATGAGAACAAAGTATGGACTTTGGTTGACTTGCCCGATGATCGGCAAGCAATTGAGAATAAATGGATTTTTAAGAAGAAGACTGACGCTGATGGTAATGTTACTGTCTACAAAGCTCGACTTGTCGCAAAAGGTTTTCGGCAAGTTCAAGGGATTGACTGTGATGAGACCTTCTCACCCGTAGCAATGCTTAAGTCCGTCCGAATCATGTTAGCAATTGCCGCATTTTATGATTATGAAATTTGGCAGATGGATGTCAAAACTGCATTCCTGAATGGATTTCTGGAAGAAGAGTTGTATATGATGCAACCGGAAGGTTTTGTCGATCCAAAGGGAGCTAACAAAGTGTGCAAGCTCCAGCGATCCATTTATGGACTGGTGCAAGCCTCTCGGAGTTGGAATAAACGTTTTGATAGTGTGATCAAAGCATTTGGTTTTATACAGACTTTCGGAGAAGCCTGTATTTACAAGAAAGTGAGTGGGAGCTCTGTAGCATTTCTGATATTATATGTGGATGACATATTACTGATTGGAAATGATATAGAATTTCTGGATAGCATAAAGGGATACTTGAATAAAAGTTTTTCAATGAAAGACCTCGGTGAAGCTGCTTACATATTAGGCATTAAGATCTATAGAGATAGATCAAAACGCTTAATTGGACTTTCACAAAGCACATACCTTGACAAAATTTTGAAGAAGTTCAAAATAGATCAAGCGAAGAAAGGGTTCTTGCCTGTGTTACAAGGTGTGAAATTGAGTAAGACTCAATGCCCGACCACTTCAGAAGATAGAGAGAATATGAAAGATGTTCCCTATGCATCAGCCATAGGATCTATCATGTATGCAATGCTGTGTACCAGACCTGATATATGCCTTGCTATAAGTTTAGCAGGGAGGTACCAAAGTAATCCAGGAGTGGATCACTGGACAGCGGTCAAGAACATCCTGAAATACCTGAAAAGGACTAAGGATATGTTTCTCGTATATGGAGGTGACAAAGAGCTCATTGTAAAAGGTTACGTTGATGCAAGCTTTGACACTGATCCGGACAATTCTAAATCGCAAACCGGATACGTGTTTACATTAAACGGTGGAGCTGTCAGTTGGTGCAGTTCTAAACAAAGCGTCGTAGCGGGATCTACATGTGAAGCGGAATACATAGCTGCTTCGGAAGCAGCAAATGAAGGAGTCTGGATGAAGGAGTTCATATCCGATCTAGGTGTAATACCTAGTGCATCGGGTCCAATGAAAATCTTTTGTGACAATACTGGTGCAATTGCCTTGGCAAAGGAATCCAGATTTCACAAAAGGACCAAACACATCAAGAGACGCTTCAACTCCATCCGGGATCTAGTCCAGGTGGGAGACATAGAGATTTGCAAGATACATACGGATCTGAATGTTGCAGACCCGTTGACTAAGCCTCTTCCACGAGCAAAACATGATCAGCACCAAGGCTCCATGGGTGTTAGAATCATTACAGTGTAATCTAGATTATTGACTCTAGTGCAAGTGGGAGACTGAAGGAAATATGCCCTAGAGGCAATAATAAAGTTATTATTTATTTCCTTATAATCATGATAAATGTTTATTATTCATGCTAGAATTGTATTTACCGGAAACATAATACATGTGTGAATACATAGACAAACAAAGTGTCACTAGTGTGCCTCTACTTGACTAGCTCGTTAATCAAAGATGGTTATGTTTCCTAACCATGAACAATGAGTTGTTATTTGATTAACGAGGTCACATCATTAGTAGAATGATCTGATTGACATGACCCATTCCATTAGCTTAGCACCCGATCGTTTAGTATGTTGCTATTGCTTTCTTCATGACTTATACATGTTCCTATGACTATGAGATTATGCAACTCCCGTTTACCGGAGGAACACTTTGGGTACTACCAAACGTCACAACGTAACTGGGTGATTATAAAGGAGTACTACAGGTGTCTCCAATGGTCGATGTTGGGTTGGCGTATTTCGAGATTAGGATTTGTCACTCCGATTGTCGGAGAGGTATCTCTGGGCCCTCTCGGTAATACACATCACATAAGCCTTGCAAGCATTACAACTAATATGTTAGTTGTGAGATGATGTATTACGGAACGAGTAAAGAGACTTGCCGGTAACGAGATTGAACTAGGTATTGGATACCGACGATCGAATCTCGGGCAAGTAACATACCGATGACAAAGGGAACAACGTATGTTGTTATGCGGTCTGACCGATAAAGATCTTCGTAGAATATGTAGGAGCCAATATGGGCATCCAGGTTCCGCTATTGGTTATTGACCGGAGACGTGTCTCGGTCATGTCTACATTGTTCTCGAACCCGTAGGGTCCGCACGCTTAAGGTTGCGATGACAGTTATATTATGAGTTTATGCATTTTGATGTACTGAAGGTTGTTCGGAGTCCCGGATGTGATCATGGACATGACGAGGAGTTTCGAAATGGTCGAGACATAAACATTGATATATTGGAAGCCTATGTTTGGACATCAGAAGTGTTCCGGGTGAAATCGGGATTTTACCGGGTTACCGGGAGGTTACCGGAACCCCCCCCCCCCGGGAGCCATATGGGCCTTCATGGGCCTTAGTGAAAGGAGAAAGGGGCAGCACAAGGGGGCTGCGCGCCTCCCCCCTTCCCCTAGTCCTATTAGGACTAGGAGAGGTGGCCGGCCACCCCTCTCCCTCTTTCCCCCTTGGGAATCCTAGTTGGAATAGGATTGGGGGGGGAGTCCTACTCCCGGTAGGAGTAGGACTCCTCCTGCGCCTCTCTCTCTTGGCCGGCGCCCCCTTCCCCCTTGGCTCCTTTATATACTGAGGTAGAGGCACCCCAAAGGCACAAGTTGACACAAGTTGATCCACGTGATCTATTCCTTAGCCGTGTGCGGTGCCCCCTGCCACCATATTCCTCGATAATACTGTAGCGGAGTTTAGGCGAAGCCTTGCTGCTGTAGTTCATCAAGATCGTCACCACGCCGTCGTGCTGATGGAACTCTTCCCCGACACTTTGCTGGATAGGAGTCCGGGGATCGTCATCAAGCTGAACGTGTGCTCGAACTCGGAGGTGCCGTAGTTTCGGTGCTTGATCGGTTGGATTGAGAAGACGTACGACTACTTCCTCTACGTCGTGTCATCGCTTCCGCAGTCGGTCTGCATTGGGTACGTAGACAATACTCTCCCCTCGTTGCTATGCATCACATGATCTTGCGTGTGCGTAGGAAATTTTTTGAAATTACTATGAAACCCAACAGTTCGGTGCTTGGATCGGTCGGATCATGAAGACGTACGACTACATCAACCGCGTTGTCATAGCGCTTCCGCTTATGGTCTATGAGGGTATGTGGACATTACTCTCCCCTCTCGTTGCTATGCCATCACCATGATCTTGCGTGTGCGTAGGAAATTTTTTGAAATTACTACGTTCCCCATCAGTGATGCACGTGCGAAGAACCTTTGCGTGAACCTGCTAGGCTTCTTGGGCGTGTATGGAAAGACAAAAGATACAGCTGAGGCACGGGAGGACCTGCAACGTTTGCACGAAAAAGACGGCATGCCTCCAAAGCAGTATGAAGGTCCTGCCAGCTATTCTCTTACCAAAGAAGAGAAGGAAATCTTCTTTGAATGCCTGCTTAGTATGAAGGTCCCGACTGGCTTCTCCTCGAATATAAAGGAAATAATAAATATGCCAGAGAAAAAGTTCCAGAACCTAAAGTCTCATGACTGCCACGTGATTATGACACAACTGCTTCCGGTTGCATTGAGGGGGCTTCTACCAGAAAATGTCCGATTAGCCATTGTGAAGCTATGTGCATTCCTCAATGCAATCTCTCAGAAGGTGATCGATCCAGAAATCATACCAAGGCTAAGGAGTGATGTGGTGCAATGTCTTGTCAGTTTTGAGCTGGTGTTCCCACCATCCTTCTTCAATATCATGACGCACGTCCTAGTTCATCTAGTCGACGAGATTGTCATTCTTGGCCACGTATTTCTACACAATATGTACCCCTTTGAGAGTTTCATGGGAGTCCTAAAGAAATATGTCCGTAACCACGCTAGGCCAGAAGGAAGCATCTCCATGGGCCATCAAACAGAGGATGTCATCGGGTTTTGTGTTGACTTCATTCCTGGCCTTAAGAAGATAGGCCTCCCTAAATCGCGGTATGAGGGGAGACTGACTGGAAAAGGCACGCTTGGAAGGGACTCAATAATATGCAGGGACGGATATTCTTGGTGTCAAGCACACTGCACAGTTCTACAGAACTCTACCTTGGTGACCCCGTATGTCGATGAACACAAGAACAGTCTGCGCTCCAAACACCCGGAGTAGTGCGACGACTGGATTACATGTGAACACATCAGGACTTTCAGCAGTTGGTTGGAAACACATCTCAGAGGTGACAACACTGTTTGTGATGAGCTGTACTTGTTGTCCAGGGGACCATCTTCGACTGTTACAATTTGGAAAGGATACGAGATAAATGGGAATACATTTTACACGATTGGCCAAGATCAAAAGAGCACCAACCAAAACAGCAGTGTCCGCTTTGATGCAACAACCGAGAGGGGAAGGGACGCGTATTTTGACTACGGAGTAGATTTTAAGGTCCCTTTGTTTAAGTGCAAATGGGTCAATCTGTCAGGAGGCGGGGTACAGGTAGACCCACAGTACGGAATGACAACAGTGGATCTGAAAAATCTTGGGTACACTTACGAACCATTCGTCCTAGCCAATGATGTGGCACAGGTTATCTATGTGAAGGACATGTCTACCAGACAGAGAAAAAGAAAAGATAAGGAAGCGAATACATCATACGATGAGCCAAAGCACCACATAGTTCTTTCAGGAAAAAGGGACATCGTGGGAGTGGAGGGCAAGACATACATGTCTGAAGATTATGAAAAGTTTCATGAAATTCCTCCCTTCAAAGTCAAGGCTGACCCCAGCATCCTGATAAATGATGAAGATTATCCATGGTTACGGCGCAATAAACAAATGACACAAGCGAAGAAAAAGTGAAGACTTTCTCGTGCAACTATTATGATGATACCATGCCAACTTTGTAACAGACGAGTATGATATCATTGTCCGTTTTGTACATGCACATGCTATGTGGGTGAAATTATGATACCATGCCAACTTTCAACTTTTTCAGAGTTCATTTGAAATGCTTTAAAAAAATTGTAATGACACTAACAGAAAGTTTATAATTTTGCTGACCTAAAAGCAAAAAAGAATTAAAAAATAAAGAAAAAAACAAAAGAAAATAAATAATACAAAAAACAATACAAAAAAACTGGAAACAAAATAAAAATAGCAACAATAAGTATTTTGTTGTAAGTAGAAACAAAATAAAATAAATAAAGCAACAAAGAAAACAAAAAAAATTATTTTCAAATTTGGAAACTAATGGCACTAACAGAAAGTTCATAATTTTTCTAAAACTAAAAGCAAAAAAGAATTAAAAAAGAATGCAAAAAACAAAAGAAAATAAATAATGCAGAAAACAAAACAAAAAAACTAGAAAAAAATAAATAGCAACAGTAAGTATTTTGTTGTAAGTAGAAACAAAATAAAACAAATAAAGCAAGAAAGAAAACAAAAAAAGTGTTTTCACATTTGAAAACTAATGGCACTAACAGAAAGTTTGTAATTTTTTCTAAAACTAAAAGCAAAAAAGAATTAAAAAATAAAGCAAAAAACAAAAGAAAAGAAATAATGCAGAAAACAAAACAAAAAAACTAGAAAAAAATAAAAATAGCAACAATAAGGAAAGAAAACAAAAAAAACAAAAAAATGCCTCCTACTGGGCCCCCACGGCCTGAATACGACTAGAAACCCTATCATGGGCCAGGATTCAGGCCCGCAGTAGGCCAAGAAGGCCCATCAGGCAAAGCAGTAGCAAGTAGGCCCGTAAGCCTGAAGTGGAGAGGAGCTCGAGAGGGGTGCGGCAGTGGGGCTTATAAACCACCGCGCGCCCCTCTCAGCTAGCGAGGTGGGAATAAACTTTAGTGCCGCACCGTGCCAGCACACGGCCTTTGGTCCCGGTTGGTGGCACCAACCGGGACTAAAGCGGAGGCATTGGTCGCGATTCATGGCACCAACCGGGGCCAATGCCCCCCCCCCCTTCAGTCCCGGTTGGTGGCACCAACCGGGACCAAAGGCCGCCGCTTCCCGCCCTTTGGGCTGTCGAAAACTGGCCTTTGATCCCGGTTGCTGGCACCAACCGGGACTAAAGGGGGCATTGGTCCCGGTTACAGCCACAAACCGGGACCAAAGCCTTTCCTACATAAGCAACACTTGGGGAATTTTTAGATTTCCCTCGCTAGTTGCCCCCGACGACGCCGACGACCTCCTCGACGCCACCAGGCTGCCCGTGCCGCCCGCTCCTCGTCGCTGTCGCCGCCTGCTCCTCGTCGTCGTTGCCCCGCGCCCCTGCCTCGTGCTGGCCGTCGCCGCCCACGCTCCTCGTTGTTGTTGCCCCGCCCCTGCCCCGTCCCGCCCCCGCGCGCCGGCGCCCTCGCCGCCCCCGCCGTCGCCTCGAGCTCCCCTGCTCGCGCGCGCCGCCCCGGCACCCCGAGCCCCCGCGCGCCGGCCCTGCTATGAGCCGCCGCCCCGGCTCTATTTTTTATTTTTTCTTATTTTTTTGTTCATATATATATATATATATATATATATATATATATATATATATATATATATATAATGTATATGTGTATGTATGTGGCTATATGTTTTGGTTCATATGTGGCCTTTTTATGTTTTTTATTTTTTTAGTTTAATTTTTTTGTTCATATGTGATATGTATGTGTATATGGCTATAATGTATATGTGTATGTGATGTATATGTGTATGTGTCTATAATGTATATGTGTATGTGGCTTGAATATGCTAAATATATACGTCAAAAATGTTTTTTTGTTCATAGAAAGTTTTTTGTTCATATATAGATAGTTTTTATATATAACAATGGATATATATTCGATATATATGAGAAATGATGATCCATGGAAAAGGTTTATATATGCAAAAGTTACAATTTTAGAAAAGTTTTATATATCTAGATAGGAAGGGAAGAAGAAGAAAAAGAATAATGAGAGGAAAAAGGAAATAAGAAGAGGAAAGAAAGAAGAAGAGGAGAGGAAGAAGAGGAGAAATAAATAAGAAGAAGAAAAAAGAAGAAAAGGAAGAGGAGAAGAAGAAATGAATAGAGGAGAAGAAGAAAGAATAGAAATTATTTTTTCTATTTTTTTTCTTCTCCTCTATTCCTTTCTTCTTCTCCTCTTTTTTTTTCTTTTTTTCTTTGATCTTCTCCTCTATTCATTTTCTTCTTCTCCTCTATTCCTTTCTTCTTCTCCTCTTTTTTTTCTTCTTTTTTTTCTTCTATCTTCTCCTCTGTCGTCGTCGATATACCCCCCCCCCTCGGCCCTCTCGCTCGACCAAAACTCTCGAGGACACCCAAACCCTAGAGAAAAAACGATGTTGGTCTCCTACCCCCTCCCGCTGCGCCCCTACCTGACAAACTCTCTTGAGGCCACCCAAATTTACCAAAGTTAAAAGAGAGTTGTCGTCGATGCCACCCCAAACCCTTGAAGCATTGTGTCGAGGCCACCCCAAACCCTTGAAGCGTTGTCTAGGCCTCCCCAAACCCTAGAGAAGCAGCGTCGAGGCCACTAACATGATTCCTTATTGTGATTAGCTAGCTAGTTCTACGTTTGCAACTAATATATATCCATCTGTACCATGTTTGAATAATAATTGACATGTTGTAAATATTTCCAGAAACTATGGAGCACTCCCGAGACGAAGCAACATAAGCGATGTTGGGGGAGATAATCGCATAAGGAAGTGATGTCGTTGCGTCATTTTTCAATGACACTGTTGGTCAGGAAGGACTGGGTGAAGAAGAGGGCTATGTTCATGAGGGCTCCGGCCCATTAATGCCGATACAAGAAGAGGGTTATGTTCATGATGGCTCCGGTGACCCAATGGAGGTACTAGAAGGAGACCGTGCTGACTGCTCCGGTGACCCAATGGAGGTACAAGTCCGGCCAGGTATATATATATTAGTTAAGCCCGTGCTGACTAGTTAATTGATGCATTCATTGTTTTGGTATGTCTACACATATTAATTAAATCTTGTCTTTCTTCCTTTTTTCTAGCCCTCCGGATCGAGCACAACTTCGGTAAGGAGACGAGGCCCGAAGAAAAAGTTGAGCTCGGATGAAAAGTTTGAGATCACAGCAATCGCGCCCGACGGCGAACCGATTGAACCCATCCGGACAAAGAACACATTTGTTACTCAGTGCGGGGTTCTTGTTAGGGACAAGATCCCGATCAGCATCCACCAATGGTATAAGCCTTAGGAGGAAGACCCTCAGGTGTCTTATGTCAATGATATGCAGAAAGATGATCTTTGGACTGAGCTGAAGGCAAATTTTACCCTACCGCCAGAGGAGGATCCGGAGAAGCCAGTTAAAGAGCAATTAATCAAGTCTTGTGCTCTTAAGAAGATGGCAGGCCTATTCAGGAGGTGGAGGAAAGAGCTGAAAAAGTTTGTCGCCAAAGAAGAGACACCAGAGTTCATCGGCAAATATGAGAAGATCAGAGATCACTGGCCCGCATTTGTGGCCTACACGACATCGGAAAAGAGTAAGAAGATGTCGGCGACAAACAAGCAAAATGTTGCGAAGAAGAAGTTTCACCATCACACGGGGTCAGGTGGCTACCTGCAAGCCCGGCCTAAGTGGTCCAAGGCTAAGAATGATCTGCTTGATAAAGGGATCCAACCGGAGACAATGAGACGGCCAGACCGTTGCCGGACTTGGTTCTTCGGGGCTGGCGGAACCTTGGATCCTGTAACAGGGAAGTGCCGTTGGATGGACGAGCAACTGAAAACACCAGTCACAAGGCTTCGACAGTATATTGATGCAGCGCAGCAAGGGATGTTCGTTCCAGACAGGGAGAAGGACGAGCTCACAATGGCCGTCGGGAATCCTGAGCACCCTAGACGGACACGAGGCACGCCAGGCTCCATTCCGTGGAAGGTTGGTTTTTCGGACGCATGGGGTTACAAAACCCACGAGAGGAAGAAGAAACTGGAGCAGAGCCAACTGCAGGCGTTGCACGAAAGGGTAATGGGGCTAGAGGAACAAGAAGTAGATCGCAACAAACGACCTGCCGAAGCTTCCCCGCCATCTAAGCGGAGAAGCAGCGTGGCTTCCACCAAGCTGCTTCAGCCGGAGCATGTCTTGACGGCTCCTGCCAGCTATCCCGTGGATGCTATCACGGAGGCTCAAAATTGCCACCTTATGACGCGATGGATGAATTTGAAGGTCAAGGCGGTTGTTGGCTCTGTTTATCCTACTGAACATGGCGCAACTTTTCACTGCCGGCCGATTCTAGAAGGATATGCTAGGGTGATGGTGGATGAAATAACAGAGGGATTTGAGGACCTCCAGCTTGAATACCCTACCAGTGAAGGGGAGACTAGGCTGGGTTCTGCTCTGAAGACTCCATGCCTATGGCGGAAGGAGCTAATCAACCTTCCGAACTGGACGCCTCCGCCGCCTCCTCCTCCTCCGGCGAGTCAGGGCACTCCGCCTCCTCCACCGCCTCCTCCTCCGGTGACTGACGATTAGGGCACTGGGCCTCCTTCCCCGGCGCGTGGCGGCACTCCGCCTCCTTCTCCGCCTGCGCCAGCACGCCCGAGCAGCCAGCAGCCTCCTCGTTCTCCGGCGCGTGGTGGCACTCCGCCTCCTTCTTCGCCTGCGCCGGCGCGCCCGAGCAGCCAACAGCCTCGTCCTTCTCCGATGTGTGGTGGTACTCCGCCTCCTTCTCCGCCTGCGCTGGCGCGCCCGAGCAGCCAGCACCTTCCTCCTTCTCCGCCGCACCAGCAAGGGCGGAAGAGACCTGCCGCCGCCCCGGCTGCTCCGGCATGTCGTAGTCCTTCTCCTCCGCCTCGTAAGCAAACACGAAAGAAGACAGGCGCCGCAGCCGCTCCGTCTGCTCCGGCGTCTAGCAGTACAACCAGCAGAGGCGGGAGGCTATACAGATACGGTCCACCTCTCAAGCCTCTAGAGAAGTTACCATACGAGAGGACTGAGGAGGAAAACTCGACGATCGTGCGGGCCCACGTGAAGGACTTATTTGAAGGGGTGAAAGCAAAGAGACATCCACCTCCGGAGGAGAAGGTAGATCCGGTGAAAGCAAAGCGCACTATCGATGCCCTGAGGAAACCACCAAAGTCTCCGCTGACAACCAACTATGAGCGCATTACTGAACAGACATATCTCAAAGCGGAGCGGTCCGGAAGTACTGTCAGTGATAAAAGGTTAAAAGAACGAGCAGCTGGGAAAAAATGCCTAGCTTGGCGAACACGCAAAGCAATCATGCCCCCCGCTCAATGTGTCTAGCGGCGACATCGTCGCTAATGCTCCGGGGACGGTGGCCGGTTATGGCAATTTTGGAGATTACCTGCCTGACGATCAACTTCCTGATTTCTTGGAGGTGGACGAACACAAATACGAGTACGGGAAGCCTCTCGTCAAAGATGAAAAATCTCTGACAACTATGATGCGAAGATTCCATAATTGATACATGAAAACCTGCAGAGAGTCTGAGGGGACGAATGCTTTGTATCTGAATATTAAAGAGGAGCACGACCTCGTTGGAACCGATCTGTTGACTGTTCCATTTGATGAGTTCTTCACGTTCTTCAATCAAAAGGCCCTCGATAAACTAACAGTCTTTTGCTACTGTCTGTAAGTACTATTTCTGTCATTAAGTCTCTATATATAGCTCGGCTCTTTCATTGCATGTATTTATAATTAATTATCCTCACTATATTATGCAGATTGAAGATTGTCGAGTGCAAAAAACAAGAAATGTATGATATTGGGTTCATTAACACAAATATCATAGATGAATTTCTGGTTAAAAAGCACCCCGCAGAGGCCGAGGCGAACTTGCTACAATCGTTGATCAAAAATCAAAACAAAGATTTAATACTCTTTCCTTACAACTTCCAGTGAGTGTTACTGTCGTGTGCATATTCAGTTTCCCTTATTACTTGAGCGAGGTTATAGTAATGTAATTGATGAGTTATGCATGCGTGCACAGATTCCACTATGTTCTTCTGGAGATTAAGCTTGAGCGGGGAGTAGTAAACGTCTTAGACTCGAGACGAAAAGATCCCCAAACCTATGCTGACATGACTAAAATGCTCAACAAGTAAGTTCAATCGATCATTTATCGCACCGTAACAGCAACTTTTTGTTCATTTCCTGATATCTCAACTAATAATAATTATTTTCTTTGTCTTGCAGGGTTTGGAAACAGTTCACCGCAGAAGTTCGGGACTGCCGAAGGAGCTGCGATATACATACCCGAAAGTAAGTACTACTAGCTAGCTAGTTGCGCGCATCTCCCGTTGATTCTATAGTTGTACTTTCATCAATGCCATTTATAATGCTTCATTATCAGTTTGATTGACCTCTATTTCTCGTAAAGTGCTTGTGGCAGGAACAAGGGAATGATTTCTGTGGATACTACGTGTGCGAGTTCATCTACAACGCGACTTTGAAAAATAAGCGGGGCTACTCTAAAAGACAATATGAAGTGCGTAAGCAATAATATTCACAATTTCATTTTATTACACCATCATTTCTGTTGAGTTTCATTCATATATGTATTAACCCCCTTCTTCAAATTAGACGTGGCAGATGCGGGATGAACTCCTAGAACAAGATCGCATGAAAGCAATTCAAGAGGAATTGGCGGGATTCTTTCTTGACCACGTCATCAATAAAGCCGGAGAATATCATGTGGAAATTGATTTCAATTGCTAGGGGATTGTAAGAGATTTTACATATTGTATATGTATGTAGCCAGTAGCGTCGGATAGATAATACGAAAACTTGTTGTTCGACCAATCTCTCGGAGAAGGAGAGGTCGATCGATCACTTCTCTCGGTATGCATGACGAATTTCTGTACTTAATGGTTCCCTTCATTTTCTTACTAGCTAGCGTGTCGAGGGCCTCTCTATGTACAGTACGTAGCGTCGACCAAGCACGGACATAACAGAGGACACTTCTCTCTATTAATTAGCTAGCTAACACAATATATGAAACACCTAAATTAACCCCCGAAAACCCCCAACCCCCCCCCCCTTTCAAAAAAACAAAAACCACGGCCACTGAAATGCTGACGCGTGGATGCCTTTTGGTCCCGGTTGGTGCCACCAACCGGGACCAAAGGCCCTCCTGCCTGGGCTCGGCGCACCGGCCACGTGGAGGCACATCTATCCCGGTTCGTGTTAGAACCGGGACTAAAGGGGGGAGGCATTAGTAACGACCCTTTAGTCCCGGTTCAAGAATCGGGACTAAAGGCCCTTACGAACCGGGACTGATGCCCCCTTTTCTACTAGTGTGCTACTCCCCTGCCGAGTTCCGCGACTCCGCTTCGCCCCCCGCCATGCGCCACCACACCAGAAGAACCTCTTGTGACGCCCGCTTGGCGTCCCACCCCCGCACGAGGGGAGCCCGCCGTCCGCCTGGGCGCGCGGACCCCGCCAGTCGCCTTTGGTGGTCGGGCGCCGCCGCCATAGCAGCCGGCTGCGGCGGCGGCACCGGCTGGTGAAGCCATGAGGAAGAGGCTTGTGGGGCTAGGGATTTGGCTTCCAGAGCCGCCCGCGCGAGCGGCCCGAGAGGAAGGGGAAAGTTCTTTGGCTTAATGTGATAGTACAGAGTTTTTGGCATGGACTTAGAATTGATTTATTACTAAATTATAGCTCATTTGATAAAGACAACAACCCAGATGAAGGTAAGTATATCAGCAGTGTACATCACCACCCAGCATAACTTGCAAAATTTGGTACCTGGAAGTTTTTCTTTCGAGGGGTGGTACCTGGAAGTTTGATAACACATTATTTGTATTTTGTTTTCCGTGCCGCTGTTATCTACATGACCAACATTTACTTACTTTTATTGGTATCAGTTTGAGAGAAAAATCCGTGTGATATGTAAAATTATGGTCCATGGGGTATTGTTTTACTCCTTGATAATGAGTTCTAGAAACTGTCTTAAAGAAATGTTAGCTCAAGGTTTGAGGAGATAAAGTTTATTTCTTTGCCCACGTTACATTTCAACTATCTGATTATAGAATCGCTTGATGCAAATCGTTGGTAAAGAAGTCTTGTTTTTCTGTTAAGACAAGCTATTTATAGTGAATAATGCGCTTCTTTGTTATTTATTTAAATATGTAATTCAAGTTGCCTTTGCTTCTATATCTTCGTCATAGTATCAATTCCTACGACATGTAGGTCGATAGCATATAAGAGCTTTATAGTTGTTTTGATTGCATCCACATTGAAAACTGAAGTAACAAATAACATAAAAATCACTTGGAAATTTGCATAAATTTAGGATTGTAAAACTGCATCTAAACCCCGCCCTCTCACGTCATCAATCGTCTGGACCGTTCATTTCCCAGATCAAACCATTTCCGGCCATCTGATCTGACTTGTGCAACACTTTTCTGTTCCGTGGGCTGTCTGTCCTAAGGAGACGCTACTCTGGCGGCCGAAACGCAATATGCTGGTTGATCGAACTATTCGGCCTAAAGGACATGCCCACTAGAGTGAATAGCATAAAACTACCACAATCCGTGTTAGGGTTTCAAAAAACTATCAGAAATTTTTTGTGACCGATAATTACCGAAATCAGTGTCGGCTGTTTCAAAAAACCAAAAACGCCGAGTGCTTTGCAATTAATCACGATTATGACAGTAGGGGGCGCTCCTAAGCAAACCTTTTGTTGGACCCCTTGTTTGATCGTTAAATGACATGTCAGTGTGTCTTTCTCATAACCCTCTCCTCCTCCCTCGGATGCCTCCTGGATGTTGCGCCAGTGCCGAAGAACAAGCCCAGCCATGTCCTCCAGCGACACTATTGCCCATGCAATCGCCCTATGCCACATGTGGACACGACCTTTGCGCTGGCCACCGACCACGCTACTGCCCACACTACTGCCGCTGCCCTGTGCGACGTCAGGCCACCGCGCGAGGCAGCCACGGCCGCCGGCCACGCCGCCGCCCTGCGCCACGTCCCCCGCCCGACGAGCCCCGCCTCTCCATGTCCATTGTTAGCAGCTCGCCGGAGCTCCTGGTGGTGGAGGTGGCGACGAGGACACATACCAGAGGCGAGTCGAAGCGGCGTGCGCTGCTCGAGGGCCTTCCAGCGGCCGTAGTAGAGGTCGGCCTCGTCCACGACGGCAGGAGGCGCACGCTTTAGCAGAGACGCATGCCGTCTGCGGCGAGCTCGAGGAGGCCGGCAATGGCGTCGTCCGGGCAGGGATGGCGGCAGGAGTAGGCGAGGCAGGGGTGGCGGCGGCCGCAGGCAAGGCAGGCATGGAGCCGGCCGATGCGGCTCGCTGGCCAAAGGAGGAGGTGTCGCGGGTTCCGGCAAGGAGCGCTTGGGATCGAGCTCCTGACGGTCGCCGCGGGCGCACTCCACTGGATCGGTAGCAGGGACCCGATTGCTTTTTGCAAAAATATTACAAGGACCTCATTGTAAACTCATCGGGAAGAGACATTAACATGTAGGCCCCCACATGTAAGTTAACGGTCAAACTAAACAGTCCAACAAACGGTTATCTCACTTGTGGGCTCCAACTGTCATAATTGCGATTAATTGCAAAGCACTCAACGTTTTGGGTTTTTTGAAACAACCGATACCGGTTCTGATAGTTATTAGTCATAAATAAATTTTTGGTAGTTTTTTAAAACCCTAATGCGAATTGTGATAGTTTTATACTATTCACTCGCGCTCATTAGGTAGCGAGGGATGACGACCATTTCCGTGGTTTCCATGAGAAATTCCAAATGGACGCACGTTACATCAAGTTGTCCCTGTTTTGCACAGACCTAAGGACCTAGCAACCGAGATGGGCCGGCCGAATTACGAGATCACATATGCGCTATTGTGTCCGGTTTTGGGAACCTTCTAGGAGGTTCCTGAGCGGTTTTGGGAAACTTCTAGAAGGTTCATGACCGATTTTCACTGGTTTTGTCTGTTTACGTTTAAATTTTTTTCAACCTTGTTTTTTCCTGTTTCATTCTTTATTTTATTTTTCATTTTTCTGTTTCTTTTTTTTATTCCCTTTTCCTTCTCTTTTTTGTTTTCAGGATTTCGAAAATATATATATTTTCAAATGTTCAGAAGTTCAGAAAATGCTCTTGATCATATTTTTTGTTCACAAATTCAAAAATGTTCGGCATTTCAAAAAAAGTTCATAAGTTCAAAAAATGTTCCTAATTCAAAATATAGTTCACAAATTACAAATAATATTCGCTCTTTCCAAATATTGTTCAGAGTTTTGAAATTTGTTCACAGATACAAAAATGTCCACTTTTCCAAAAAAAATATCATATTAAAAAACAGTTTGTTTTTAAAATTTGTTCAAAAATTTCAGAAATTACCCATTTTACAATTTGTTCGCCCATTCAAAAATAGTTCACATCTTTTAAAAATTCCCAGAACTTGTTCACAAATTAATCAAAGTTTCCATTTTTATATTTGTTCACAGATTCAAAAAATGTTCACATTTATAAACCTTGTTTATGATTCTAAAAAAATTTCCTGTTTTAGAAAAACACAAATTCAAACAATTTCCTTTTTCAAAATTTGTTAACAAATTACAAAATGTTCCTTTTTTTTAAAAGGTATTCACAAATTAAAAAATTGTCCGCATTTTATTAAAACTTGTTGGTGATTGTCAAAAATTGTTCGGATTTTGAAAATATGTTCTCTTTTTTCAAGATTTGTTCACACATTCAAAACATATTTCTGTTTTAAATTTTGTTCGCAATTTAAGAAACATTCACGTATTTTAAACTTCATGTTTTTTGTTCGTGTTTATAAAAAAATCGGAATTTTAACAAATGTTCCCTTTTTCAAAATTGTGGACAACTTCAAAATTGTTCCTCTTTTAAAAATTTTGTTACAATTTCGAATCATTTCTAACATTTTTTTAAACTCGTGTGTGTTTTCGCCAAAAATGCTTATACTTAAAAAAAATTTAGAATTTACAAGAGAAGATTAAAAAAGGAAAAATAATGCGAATCTGCCGATGTGACTAGTTCTAAAGTATTCTCATTGCCATTTCACCATAAGCATGAATCAGTCGTAGTGGCTAGCTAGGTTTGTATACAAGAGCACGATCACGAGCTCGAATCCCAGCGACGGTTTCCTATTGTCCCCCATCTAGGGCGACGGCGGCACCAACAATCGGAATCCCGCGCCCCATGAAAACCCTAGCCTTCCATCTATAGAAGAAAACTCTTCGTCTCAACATGGTCATCACTCGATACAGAGGAACCGATCGATGCGAGATGGGTTCCAGCCGCAAGCAATTCGACGATGCGTCGTCTGTGTGTGGAGTGAGGGTGGGGAGATTCGCCCACTAGCTACGGGCTATGGCCGGCATCGACGGCGACGGGGCCGCACCCATAGCGCGGCAGCCCGAGTTGACGCTCATGGAGCGCAACAAGATGGTGTGCCTTTCTCTTTCTCCTCTGCTCTAATGTAACCACATGTGCCGGCGGTGGCCTCAGCCTATGCACTACTCTGTTTTTCTCCTGTTCCCGCGGTGATTTGTTGGTCGGTTAGTCCTGTGGGTTCTGCCAGCGCGATTCGTTATTTGATCGCCAGGACGGTTCCGGATTCCGTTCGTGGAATCGATGGCCATGTTTACTGACGATGTAGTACGACATTGTGATTTTTTTCAAAGAACACAAATTTTCAGCATCAGTTGTGTTGTTGACTGGGTTAAAAACCATCTGTACTTCTCTCTCTGCCTCCCTCTCTCTCTCTCTGCGATGATTCGATGCCTTTATGAAAAGTTTCAATGATTAATAATGTAGTACAAGTGTATGCGAAATATTTCAAGTGTGCTGATGTAGTGGTATTGTGCCCCCTTTGGAGAAGCTGATTAAAGTCTTATTAGGTCGTTTACACCGCCAAGTCGCTCCTCCTCCTCCAAGAAAGAAAGTTAGGGTTTCTGCCTCTCGCCGGCGCCGCCGCAGGTCCGCCTCATCTGCGGTGGCCATAGGGCCATGGGGGCGCGGTGGATCCTGTCAAGGTCCGGCGGGAGGGCTCCGTTTTCAGTCGTTTTTTTCTGTCTTGTTAGGGTTTGTGTCATGCTCAGGAAGGCGAGACGGCGGCGGCTCCCTGAAGATGGAATAAAGGTCTCCCCGCCTAGCCCCCGTTCCGGCGGTGCATCTAGCATCGTTGGTGGGCGTGTGGAGGTATGTCTCCGGCGGATCTATCTTTGGTGGATTTGCTTGGATCTCGTTGTTGTTCGTCTACGTTCGTGTGTCTTCGGGTTGAATCCTTCCAACCTACATTATTCTTCATCGGCGGTGGTTGTTGTTCTGGTGCGCTGGTCCTATGGGGCCTTAGCACGACGACTTCCCGACTGTCTACTACAACAAGTTGTGCCCGACTCCGACGATGGAGGGGTGATGACGGCGGCGCGCCTTCGGCTCGCTCCAGTGCTTGTAGTCGTCGCTAGGTGGTCTACGGATCTGGATGTAATTTTTATTTCTGGTGTTCGTTGTACTGCCATGATTGAAGATGAATAGATTGGAAGTTTTTTCGCAAAAAAGAAAAGAAAAAGAAGAGCAGCTGCAGCAGCAGCATCAGTAAGGCCTGCTCATGTACAATACTTGGTGGACCACAAACCCACGGGTCTTGCTCATGGAGCGATTTTATGACGGGTCCCGTGGGTTTAAATTGCATTGTCATACAAAGTTCAGTCACTTATTTTGGGATGGAGGGAGTACATTACAGAATTTTCTATCATTTGATTGGACAAATAGATTGGTGCAGCACCTACCCCATCTTGGAGTAGCCGACTGATGCAGTGTTGAATGAGCTATTTTTTACTTTGTTAAGAATCTATTTATAAATAAGTGTTGCACCATTCTCAGTCCTGGTATCCTAAAGGACAGCTCCCATTTATCTTATTTTTTTCTCTTTGAATAGGCTGAAAACATAAGTTCACCCTGGAGAAGCAGATGCTGTTTTTGGCTTGACAATTTCAGGTGGGAGACAACACAACTCCAATCAAGACTGAAAACATAAGAGTGGTCTGCTGAAGAACAAGTGTAACTTTTACAGATGGTCGCTAGATGAATGTGTTCATGATGTATAACTGTTTACGGTTCAAGGTCTCGTGTACATTTCAGCACTCTAATTCATAAAGCCCAGAATGAGCTTTTGGTTTATGAGATTGTATGAGACATCCCAAATGAAAATTTGCAATGATTCAAAGGAGTCTGTTACAATGATATATGATTTTGTTCCTTGAATATCTTGCCTCTGAATTTTGATATTTAGTTAGCAAATCTAACCACAAAGTGATGTGTAATACCTTTGCTTCAACAACCCTTTTTCAAAATCTCCCAGTTTTTGTTATCTTACACTAATGGACTTTGTACTGATTACCTATCATTTTATTGTAAAATGGATGGGCGCGGTAACACGCGCCATCCTTGATCTAGTACTTATGCAAATTGCAAGCTTTGGCATGACCTTTGGTCATTCAAATCCAACAATTTTGAAATAGGGCATCACGAACAACTTTGTTTGAAATTCCACCGAGTCAAGGTTGTACTCAGCGACTTCAGCCTAAATGGCACGATTTTATGGTCACCAGTCGCCTTTCTTTTCGAAGCCGATAGTCCAGAACAATTGGACGCCTCCTAAATGGAAATCCATTGCATGTCTTATCATCAACAAAGTAGATCGTATACATAGCTGATGTGCATGTGCAATCACCTTGATTATCGGTTAAGTTGTCTGTCGACGCCAGATTAACTGGTTGGCCTGTTTGTAAAATAGGGTCTAGCATATTGTACATGTACACGTATTTGTATACGTTTATATTTGTATTATGATCATCTATATAAAGAGACGTGAGGCTGGATGTTAGCCACCCACGCAAAACCCTAAACCTACCTCCTCAACTTGGTATCAGTCAGGTCGGGCCGCCGCCGCACGTCCCTGGCGCCGCAGCCCGATCCCATCTTCTGCGCCGCCGCCGCTGCTTGCTAGCTAGCTTCCGCGTAGCCGCCGCCGCTTGCTAGCTAGCTACGCACATACGCAGGATCCATCCAGCTGCTTGCTAGCTAGCCACAGGGCCGCCGTGCGAACACTACGCGCCGCCCGATCCATCCGCCGCCCCCGCCGCCACGAGTTTCTTCTCCGCCGCTGCGCGCAGTCCTCCTCCGCGCTGCCGCGATGTCGTCCACCGCCCTTTCGCTCTCCAACAACGTCGGCACCATCACCTCACCCACGGCTGCCATCGTTCCCGCCGCCCTCACCGTTCCGACGATCTCCATTCGCCTTGGCCGCCACAACTTCATGCTGTGGGGAGGCATCACCGGCACCGTCTTAGCCGGCGCCAAAATCCATGGCTACATGGACGGCACCATGGTGGCACCCGACAAGTCCATCGCCGTCCGGACTGGCTACACGGCGACGACCGCTGCTAATCCGGCGTTCCATCATTGGTGGACTCAGGATCAGAAGGTCAAGGGCCTCCTTCTTACCTCCATGGAGGAGGACATCGCCTGTCAGCTTATCAGCTGCGAGACGGCTCAGGTGGTATGGACGGTCGTCGGTGCCATGTACGGCGCGCAGAGCCGCGCCAACGTCCGTCACATCCGGCGTCAACTCCAGACGCCGCGGAAGGAGGAGATGTCCGCGGCTGAGTACATCCACAAGATGAAGGCCCTCGTCGACACCATGGCTGCCGCCGGCTCTCCGATTTGTGATGATGAGCTGATTGATCACATCCTCAGCGGACTCAGCTCCGCCTACAACTCCATCGCCGCCTCCCTGGGTATGAGTATCGCACCTATGCCTTACTCCAGCTTCTACTCGCTCGGCTTGTCGTTCGAAGCTTTGTAGTCTCAGCAGAGTGCGTCGGAGGGGTGGACTCCCTCCGCCAACGCCGTGACTCATTCCGGCCCCTACGGCCAGGGCGGACATGCTCCCTACTCGGAGCCCTACCCCTCCTAGGGTGGGGGTCGCTCGACCGATGGCAACGGCCAGCCTAGGCACGGCCGCCAAGGCGGCAACGGCGGCCCCAACGGTGGCCGCGACTGCAACCCCTCCTACGCCGGCAATGGTCGGTAAAGTGGCGGGGGTAACGACGGCAACAATAGCGGTGTTGGCCGTCGCAACAATAGCTGGCGCCCACGATGTCAAATTTGCAAATACTGAGGGCATGAGGCCGATGATTGTCGCAAGCTCTATGACCAGGACCACAACACTCGCTCCGCCAACTCAGCCTCCACCAACACCGTCGACTATCCTTGGGTACTGGACACCGGGTCTACGGATCACCTGACGAGTGATCTGGAACGCCTCCAGGTTCACGAGTGCTATGATGGCAAGGACCAGGTTCAGGTGGCCAATGGTGCAGGTTTGTCTATTTTATACATTGGTCACTCCCGTTTACCCGGTTCATCTCTTAAACTACGCAACATCCTTCATGTTCTACACATCAGGGAGCATCTCCTTTCTGTCTACCATCTTGTTTGTGATAATGACGTGTTTGTTGAGTTTCACCATCGTCTTTTCTTTGTTAAGGACAAAGCAACCAGGCGCGTCATTCTTCAAGGTAGCAGTCGCGCGGGGGGGGGGGGGGATCTACCCGATTCCCTTTGCTCGTGCATCGTCCTCGTCATCTCGCCATGCTTCATCCGGTGTCCGCGTTTCGTCGTCGCAATGGCATCAACGTCTAGGTCACCCTACCAATAATGTGGTCACCTCCATTGTTCGGAGCCATGAACTTCCTTGTTCTAGTTCAAATAATTCACCATTAGTGTGTGATGCATGTCAGTGTGCTAAGAGTCATCAACTACCGTATTCTACGTCTTATCATGTCACTACTGTACCTCTTGAATTAATTCATTCAGATGTTTGGGGTCCGACTATTGCGTCTTTGGGGGGGTACAAGTATTATGTTAGTTTTGTTGATGACTACACGCGCTTCACTTGGATTTATTTGCTTAAACATAAGTCTGATGTTGAGCAAGTCTTTTATAACTTTCAGGCTCATCTCGAACGCCTTTTAGATTGCAAAATCAAGGCCGTTCAATCCGAGTGGGATGGTGAATACCACAAGCTTCATCGCTACTTTCAACGCACGGGCATCTCCCATCGTGTGTCGTGTCCACATACATCTCAGCAAAACGGTATTGCCGAGCACAAACACCGTCACTTGGTCGAGACCTGCCTCGCCTTATTGGCGCATTCGTCTCTCCCGCTCTGGTTTTGGGATGAGGCCTTTCTTACGACATATTATCTTATCAATCGTATTCCCCATCCGGTTCTCAACAAGGACACACCCATGTTCTGTCTATTTCATGTTCAGCCCAATTATTCCTCTCTTCGGATTTTTGGGTGTGCTTGCTGGCCTAGTCTCCGCAAGTATAATGCTCACAAGCTGGAGTTCCGCTCCAAGATGTGTTTTTCCTTGGTTATAGTCCTCTGCATAAGGGCTATAAGTGTCTTCATCGCACCTCTGGTAGGATCTACATTTCTCGTGATGTTGTTTTCGACGAGTCAGTTTTCCCTTACTCCTGCCCGGGTGTCTCAGTTGATATTGCTTCTATTGAGCACACCCTCACTTCTCCATCTAATGAACCGGTTTTGGATGTCCATGTGCGGAAATACGACCTGTCATATTTGTCACCTGACTTGTTTTCTACAGATGCTTCTCTAATTTCTTCCCAGGAAACCGTCGCCGCACCTGCATCCGCCGGCGTGATCGACGTGCATGGCCCAAATGTGCATGCCCCATCTCCCGAGGCTGCCTCATCGGCCTCACCTGCTGGCACGACCGCGGGCCCGACTAGGTCGCCCACCGCGTCCCCCGTCTCGCCTGGGTCGGCCCAGCCCGCCTCGCCCGCATCGGGCGTCGCCAGGTCGCCAACCGTGTCCCCTGGGCTGCCGTCCCTGCCTGGCTCCCCCTCGTCGCCTGGTTCGGCCCAGCCCGAGCGTCTTCCCGGCCCGTGTCTCATGTTGCTGAAAATGGTTCAGCCGCGACACCACTGGTCGGGTCTCCGTCGTCGCCACCACCATCTACGGACGATGCAGCTCCCGGGCACACCATGGTCACTCGTCACCGCGATCATACACATAAGTCCAAGATATACACGGATGACACGGTGCGGTAAGACACTTGTCGGCGTGCATTCTTTGTCGCACCCACTAATCATCATGATGCTCTTGGTGAACCGGCTTGGCGTGCCGCCATGTTTGCGGAATTTGCTCCTCTTTGTCACACGAACACATGGGTGTTGGTGCCTCGGCCTCCTGGTGTTAATGTTGTGAGCTGCAAGTGGATCTTTAAGACAAAGCATCGTCCGGATGATTCGGTTGACAAGCACAAAGCTCGCCTTGTTGCTCGTGGTTTTACTCAACAGCAAGGGATCGACTATGGGGTTACTTTTAGCCCCGTGGTGAAGCCTGCCACGGTTCGTCTGGTCCTCTCTCTCACCATCTCACGCGGGTGGAGTCTTCGACACACTGATGTGAGTAATGCTTTTCTCCACGGTTTTCTGGCCGAAGATGTCTACATGCAGCAGCCCCTGGTTTTGAGGAGGCTCGTTATCCCTCTCATGTCTGCAAACTCCAGAGGTCCATCTACGGGCTCAAATAATCGCCGTGTGCCTGGTATGCTCGGTTGAGTCAGCGAATCTCGCAGCTTGGTTTTGTTCCCTCCAAGGCAGATGCGTCCCTGTTCATCTTTTCACATGGTGCTATTCAGATATACATGCTGGTGTATGTTGATGATATTGTGATTGCTGCTTCTACACCTATTGTGGTGGATCCTTCTGCAATCCTTGTCTGAGAGTTTTCCCATCAAAGACTTGGGCCGGTTGGAGTACTTCGTTGGCTTGGAAGCGTCCTTTCATTCAGGGGGCATGACATTGACGTAGAAGCAGTATGCACTTGATCTCCTTCATCGCGTCAACATGGAGAACTGCAAGTCCACTTCCACTCCACTCGCTACATCCGAGAGCCTTTTGCGTCAAAATGGTGCATTGCTGAGTACTGACGACTCTTTCAGGTATCGCAGTGTAGTTGGAGCACTTCAGTATCTGACACTCACTCGTTCAGATATCTTCTTCGCCGTGAACAAAGTGTGCGAGTTCCTATCTCAGCCTACAAAGGTTCATTGGGAAGCAGTTAAGCGTATTCTGAGGTATGTCAAAGGTACGCTAGACACGGGACTACGGATTCATAAGTCCAGATTTACCGGAGTCAGTATATTCACCGATGCATACTGGACAGATTGAATTGATGACAGGCATTCTACAAATGGCTTTGCTATATTTGTTGGACCCAATCTTATATCTTGAAGTTCCCACTGCCCTGCCATGTTTGCTTGTATTGAATTCAAAGATGGACGAATTTGAGATTTTACGGAGCATATGTTCCTTCAAACCGATGTTCTCTGAAAATTTCAGTGATGGTGCGGAAGTTCTATTCACTGCATGGCGCCAGGGCCTAGGCTCAAGCTTTCACATTATCTAATTTTTGGCAACAAACTCTCTGGTTGTCCCTAAAAAATAGTAGAAAAAGGGCCTAATGTGAAGCTCATTAGTCTCGGTTTGTAATTTAACCGGCACTAATGTGCCCATTAGTGCCGGTTTCAACGGCTAGGTGGGCGGCGCTCATTAGTACCGGTTCGTGGCGAAACTTTAGTACCAGTTCATGTCACGAACCAGTACTAAAGAGGTGGTGGCCCTTAGTACGGGTTGGTTGCTCCAACCGGTACTAAAGACCCCCCCCCCCCCTTAGTACGGGTTCGTGCCACCAACCGGTACTAAAGGGGTGCGCTGCCACCTGCAGTGCATAATGTTTAGTCCCACCTCGCTAGTTGAGAGGAGCTCGCACCGGTTTATAAGCCCTGGCGCGGCTACCGTGTCGAGCTCCTCTCTAAGCAGGCCTTTGTGGGCCTATTGCAAGTATTCTTCCCTGTGAGCCCTACTTGGTCATGCGGGCCTGCATCCTGGCCCAACTAGAGGTTGGGTTTCTAGTCGTATGCGGGCCGTGCCGGCCCAGTAGGTGGGCTGTTTTTGTTTTATTTCAATTTTTTTTTAAATCACCAACCGGGACTAAAGGTCCCCCGGACCACGGCACGCCTCGTGTCACGTGGTGGCCTTTTAGTACCAGTTCATGCTGAACTGGGACTAAGGGGGGGGGGACCTTTAGTCCCCACACTTTAGTGCCGGTTGCAGAACCGGCACTAAAGGCCCCTATGAACCGGTAATATAGCTCCATTTTCTACTAGTGAGTACTCCCTCCTTTCCGAATTAGCTGTCTTAGATTTGTTTAGATACGGATACATTTCAGATGCTGTGCTCCTCATCATACACTTTGCTCCTCATCGTACACTTCGGTGACTTTGCCACTGTCATGTTCGCTTACATGGAATTCAAAGATGGACAAATTCGAGATTTTATGCAGCATACGTTCCTGTAAATTCAAGCGAAGTGGTCAAAATTGATGTTCTCTGAAACTCTAGTGATGGTGCTTCTATGTCCTAAGATCACAAGCTGAAGTTTTGTTCTGTTGCAGACGAGGATACTATTTCACTTTTCAGTGACAAACTGACAACGCTAACCTGTCTGGCTAGTTGTCAGTACATTTACGACGAGAGTAAATTTTTCATGAAGTGCAAAACAGATGGATGTTACACGTGAAGGAATGATAATCCTGAACCTTGGTTTAGCATGAACTTTATAGCAGTATATACAGTTAAAACTAGATTTGCATCCCCTCAATAGAAAAATATATTAAATATATTAGTCAATAGTACTTCAACTATTACAACACCAGTTATCGAACTAATTGTCACAAGTGGTAGAAATAAAAGGCGACAACAACTCTCATGGGAAGTTGGGTGAAGGAATGATGTCTAGGCCAAACACACCATGTCCATTCGCTAATATTCTATAAATAACTACCTTACATGTATAGAAGAATCATCGTTTAGCTGATAGAGGTTGGATGCATGACTGAGTGTGAGGAGAGCAACAATAATGAGCATGATGAGTGTCACCGGTGATGGTGCAATTTCCCGGGAATGAGATGCGTTGGGAATTTGCTTGGAACTTTGTTGAGGCGATGTTCTCTGCAGTCCTCTTCTAAAGTTACTGTCAGGAACTCAGGACCTGTCGTACCAGAAGGGCTTATGAAACAGGAGAGGGGCGCTGTTGTCAAACAATGAGTTCACGGGGTGATGGCTGAAGCTTCAGGGCTGGCTCATCAAATGGTGCCGCTGCACATGGGTCCTTTTAGGTGTGTCGAAGGGTGACTTGTTTCAGGTTTCATTATTAGTAGTGGATGCCTCATGGTATGGCTGTAGCGTTGTAAGACATAACTGAACTCTGTTATCTTTCCGTTGAGCAATTAAAGCAAGGCCACTGATAGGCGCCGGCGCGCCGACCGAAAATTTCGGCCGGTCGCATCCCGTGCGTCCGTTTCGTTAACTTGCAACCGTCAGATCGAGAGCGTTTTGTCCCCCACATCTAGCATCTGAGCACCCAGGAGTGAAAAAAAGAAAAAAAAACGAGAGGATGCGGCACAGATTGATGAAATCCATTTGCATTGCTGCCCCCGCCGACGCAGCCGCCGGTGTCCCGCCTCTCCGGCGGCCCCTCCATGGCCGCCGCGCCCCAACACGGCCACCGCCATCATCATCGATCGCAGCTCCCCGCTTCTCTCCACAGATTGAAGTAGCAATCATCGCGCGCCCTCCTCATCTCGTCGTCGTTCCAGCACCACATCTTGCCAGATGCAACTCCGAACAAAAGTTGGTCCATCAAATCATGCAGCCCATCATAGCACGGCGTCGCCATCTCCGGCTCGCAACCGTCGTCGACCTACACCACCTAGTTTCAGCGAAAACCAAAAACTGAGCCCAAAAATACAGTTGAAGCAAAATCAAAAATCAGTTCCAGCAAAACTTAATTCTGGTTCCAGCAAAACAACTCGGAGCGCCGGAAATTTAGGTAAACTGTTTGAAGCAAAAATCTAGCACGGTTCCGGCAAAAACAAACTCTGGTTCCAGCAAAACCAAAAACTGAGCAAGTAGGAATCTCGGTTCCAGCAAAACCAAAACTAAGCAAGTAGAAAATTTAGGTAAAAACATGTTTGAAGCAAAAAATTACCTCGTTCCAGCAAAAATAATTGCATCACAACATTCAACCTTGTAGCTCCACCAAACGCCAGTTGCAGCTTTGATGTGCACGGTTGCAACTCCGCGTCAAGGGCGCGCAGCTGATTGCAGCCCTCCTCGCCGCTGCATGCAGCTCCTGTGCTCCACGGTTGCAGTCACCGCCGCCCGGCGACGCTGGATGAAGCTCGACCAAAATAGACGGTTGCAGCTCCGCCAAACACCGATTGAAGCTCTTGTAGCCCCTGATTTGTTGCTAGGCGTGGCGCCTCGAGGTAGAAGTAAAGCATGGCAGCTCCGCCATGGCCATGTCATTGGATGTGAGATGCACTTTTGGGAGAAGGAAGACGACACTCGAAGCGGTGGGGATAAAAATGAGAGAGAAGCGGTGGGGATAAAAAGGAAAGAGAATAAAATAGGGAAGCAGTGCGGATCAGTTCAACTGGTCAAGGACGTGTGGCCTGCATGGCCCCGCCTGCTCGCGTCGCTAGCGAAGCGACCGGCCCAAGTTTCGGTCGGTGCGCCGGCTCTAAACATTTACCTTAATGCAAACGGGAGTTTTTTAATACTAATTTTCATCGAACCAATACAATCATCAATGAAGAGAAGGAGATGGAGGAAGAAAGAAAGGAAAAGGCGAGTTGGTGCATTGCCAGGAAACCCGCTGCATCCACTACGGGACTAAAACTTGACAACACAACTATGTAAATGGAAGTACCAAGACATGAGGGAAAAGGCCAACAAAAAGTTTTGGCAAAAGCTGCTAAACAGGAGATCCTAAGAAAATCCATCCAAAGCTAAGATCAGCAAGGGGATAGAACTGATATGCGCACAAGCCAGCAACCACTTCCTGTAGAACTCAGAGACCCATTTTTTGTGCAGCAAACGAGAAGCACCATGCTTTAGCGGCTTGCCCCATGCCCAGCATGGCTGCTGCCAGTGTCATATGGCGCGCAAGAGTTATGGCTTCTTTCATTAGCACACGGACGCCTCCCTGAAGACGTCTTTATCCGTGTCCTTGAGAAGACCTGCCCAGTACATCATAAAGGAGCAAACTATGCAAACTGCTTCAACCCGAGAGCGAACCACATGCATCAAAGGTCACTTTGTTCCTGAAGGTCCAAATGTCCCAGCAACGGCAGCAATGCACATCATGAAATATTTATGCCCCCCTGGTAAGAAAGCATAGAGCCAAGCAAAGCTTTGCCAAAGGTATCTAGGACAGCTATCGGTACCAAGAACCTTTTCAATAGTTCCCCAAACAGGTTTTGCTACACCACAGCCCAAAAATAAATTTTGGGCATCTTCCGTGACATTACAGAAGGAGCATAAGGGGTTACACTAGTAGAAAACCCCTATTAGTCCCGGTTGGTGAGGGCCTTTTGTCCCGGTTCTTGAACTGGGACTAAAGGGTCGCTACTAATGCCCTAGACCTTTAGCCCGGTTCTAACACGAACCGGATAGATGGGCCTCCACGTGGCCGGTGCGCCGAGCCCAGGCAGGAGGGCCTTTGGTCCCGGTTGGTGGCACCAACCGAGACCAAAAGGCATCCACGCATCAGCATTTTAGTGGCTAGGGTTTTTGTTTTTTTAGGGGGAGGGGGGTTGGGGGTTTTGGGGGCTTAATTTAAGTGTTTCATATATTGTGTTAGCTAGCTAATTAATAGAGAGAAGTGTCGTCTCTTATGTCCGTGCTTGGTCGACGCTATGTACTGTACATAGAGAGGCCCTCGACACGCTAGCTAGTAAGAAAATGAAGGGAACCATTAAGTACAGAAGTTCGTCATGCATACCGAGAGAAGTGATCGATCGACCTCTCCTTCTCCGAGAGATTGGTCGAACAACAAGTTTTCGTATTATCTATCCGAGCTACTGACTACATACATATACAATATGTAAGATCTCTTACAATCCCCTAGCATTTGAAATCAACTTCCACATGGTATTCTCCGGCTTTATTGATGACGTGGTCAAGAAAGAATCCTGCCAATTCCTCTTGAATTGCTTTCATGTGATCTTGTTCTAGGAGTTCATTCCGCATCTGCCACGTCTAATTTGAAGAAGGGGGTTAATACATATATATGAATGAAACTCAACAGAAATGATGGTGTAATAAAATGAAATTGTGAATATTATTGCTTACGCACTTCATATTGTCTTTTAAAGTAGCCCCGCTTATTTTTCAAAGTCGCGTTGTAGATGAACTCACACACGTAGTATCCACAATAATTATTCCCTTGTTCCTGCCACAAGCACTTTACGAGAAATAGAGGTCAATCAAACTGATAATGAAGCATTATAAATGACATTGATGAAAGTATAGCTATAGAATCAATGGGAGATGCGCGCAACTAGCTAGCTAGTAGTACTTACTTTCGGGTATGTATATCGTAGCTCCTTCGGCAGTCCCGGAGCTTCTGCGGTGAACTGTTTCCAAACCCTGCAAGACAAAGAAAATAATTATCATTACTTGAGATATCAGGAAATGAACAAAAAGTTGCCGATATGGTGCGATAATGATCGATTGAACTTACTTGTTGAGCATTTTAGTCATGTCCGCATAGGTTTCGGGATCTTTTTGTCCCGAGTCTAAGACGGTTACTAGTCCCCGCTCAAGCTTAATCTCCAGAAGAACATAGTGGAAGCTGCGCACCCATGCATAACTCATCAATTACATTACTATAACCTCGCTCGGGTAATAAAGGAAACCGAATATGCACACGACAGTAACACTCACTCGAAGTTGTAAGGAAAGAGTATTAAATCTTTGTTTTGATTTTTGATCAACGATTGTAGCAAGTTGGCCTCGGCCTCTTCGATGTGCTTTTTAACCTGAATTTCATCTATGATATTTGTGTTAATGAACCCAATATCATACATTTCTTGTTTTCTGCACTCGACGATCTTCAATCTGCATAATATAGTGAGGATAATTAATTATAAATACATGCAATAAAAGAGCTGAGCTATATATAGAGACTTAATGACAGAAATAGTACTTACAGACAGTAGCAAAAGACCGTTAATTTATCGAGGGCCTTTTGATTGAAGAACTCGAAGAACTCCTCAAATGGAACATGCAACGGATCAGTTCCAACGAGGTCGTGCTCCTCTTTAATTCTCAGAAACAAAGTATTCGTCCCCCCAGACTCTCTGCAGGTTTTCATGTACCAATTATGGAATCTTCGCATCATCGTTGTTAGAGATTTTTCATCTTTGACGAGAGGCTTCCCGTACTCGTATATGTGTTCGTCCACCTCCATGAAATCAAAATTTACATCGTCAGGCAGGTAATCTGCAAGATTGCTATAACCAGGCACCGTCCTTGGAGCATTAGCGACGATGTCGCCGCTAGACACATTGTGCGGGGGGCACGATTGATTTGCTCATTCGCCGAGATGGGCAATTTTCTTCATAGCTGCTCGTTCTTTTAACCTTTGATCACTGACAGTACTTCCCGACCGCTCCACTGCGAGATATGCATGTTCAGTAATGCGCTCATAGTTGGTTCTTGGCGGAGACTTTGGTGGTTTCCTCAGGGCATAGATAGTGCGCTTTGCTTTCACCGGATCTACCTTCTCCTCCGGAGGTGGATGTCTCTTTGCTTTCAACCCTTTAAAGAAGTCCTCCACTTCGTTCCGCATGATCTTCGCGTTTTCCTCCTCGGTCCTCTCGTACGGTAACTTCTCTATAGGCTTGATAGAAGGACCGTATCTGTATTGTCTCCCGCCTCTGCTGGCTGTACTGCTAGACGCCGGAGCAGACGGAGCGGCTGTGGCGTCTGTCTTCTTTCGTGCTTTCTTACGAGGCGGAGGAGAAGGACTACGACGCGCCAGAGCAGCCGGGGCGGCGGCGGGTCTCTTCCGCCCTTGCTGGCGAGGCGGAGAAGGAGGAGGCTGCTGGCTGCTCGGGCGCGCCGGCGCAGGCGGAGTGCCGCCACGCGCCGGAGAAGGAGGCCGAGTGCCCTGATCGTCACTCGCCGGAGGAGGAGGCAGTGGAGAAGGCAGAGTGCCCTGACTCGTTGTCGTCGGAGGAGGAGGCGTCCAATTCGGAAGCTTGATGAACTCCTTCCGCCAAAGGCATGGAGTCTTTAGAGCAGAACCCAGCCGAGTCTCCCCTTCACCGGTAGGGTGGTCAAGCTGGAGGTCCTCAAATCCCTCCGTTATTTCGTCCATCGTCACCCTAGCATATCCTTCTGGAATCGGACGACAGTGAAAAGTTGCGCCGGGTTCAGAAGGTCGAACTTGGCCGACAGTCGCCTTGACTTTAAATTCTGCCATTGCGTCATAAGGTGGTAATTTTGAGACTCCGTGATAAAATCCATGGGGTAGCTAGCAGGAGCCGTCAAGACATGCTCCGGCTGAAGCAGCTCGGTGGAAGCCACGCTGCTTCTCCGCTGAGATGGCGGGGTAGCTTCGGGGGAAGCTTCGGCAGGTCGTTTGCTGCGATCTGCTTCTCGTTCCTCTAGCCCTTGTACCCTTGCATGTAGCGCCTGCTGTTGGGTATGCTCCACTTTCTTCCTCCTCTCCTGGCATTTGTAACCGCCTGCGACCGGAAAACCAACCTTCCACGGAATGGAGCCTGGCGTGCCTCGTGTCCGTCCAGGGTGTCCTTTCCCCTCTCGGTTGTTGCATCAAAGTGGACACCGCTGTTTTTGTTGGTGCTCTTTTGATCTTGGTCAATCGTGTAAAATGTATTCCAATTTATCTCGTATCCTTTGTAAATCACTACAGTCAAAGATGGTCCCCTGGACAACAAGTACAGCTCATCACAAACAGCGTTGTCATCTCTGAGACATGTTTCCAACCAACTGCTAAAAGTCCTGATGTGTTCACATGTAATACAGTCGTCGCACTGCTCCGGGTGTTTGGAGCGCAAACTGTTCTTGTGTTCATCGACATACGGGGTCACCAAGGTAGAGTTCTGTAGAACTGTGTAATGTGCTTGAGACCAAGAATATCCGTCCCTGCATATTATTGAGTCCCTTCCAAGCGTGCCTTTTCCAGTCAGTCTCCCCTCATACCGCGATTTAGGGAGACCTAACTTCTTAAGGCCAGGAATAAAGTCAACACAAAACCCGATGACATCCTCTGTTTGATGGCCCATGGAGATGTTTCCTTCTGGCCTAGCGCGGTTACGAACATAATTATTTAGGACTCCCATGAACCTCTCAAAGGGGAACATATTGTGTAGAAATATGGGCCCCAGAATGACAATCTTGTCGACTAGATGAAGTAGGACGTGCGTCGTGATATTGAAGAAGGATGGTGGGAACACCAGCTCAAAACTGACAAGACATTGCGCCACATCACTCCTTAGCCTTGGTATGATTTCTGGATCGATCACCTTCTAAGAGATTGCATTGAGGAATGCACATAGCTTCACAATGGCTAATCAGACGTTTTTCGGTAGAAGCCCCCTCAATGCAACCGAAAGCAGTTGCGTCATAATCACGTGGCAGTCATGAGACTTCAGGTTCTGGAACTTTTTCTCTGCCATATTTATTATTCCCTTTATATTCGACGAGAAGCCAGTTGGGACCTTCATACTGAGCAGGCATTCAAAGAAGATTTCTTTTTCTTCTTCCGTAAGAGCATAGCTGGTAGGACCGTCATACTGCTTCGGAGGCATGCCGTCTTTTTCGTGCAAACATTGCAGGTCCTCCCGTGCCTCAGGTGTATCTTTTGTCTTTCCATACACGCCCAAGAAGCCTAGCAGGTTCACGCAAAGGTTCTTCATCACGTGCATCACGTCGATTGAAGAGCGGACCTCTAGGTATTTCCAGTAGGGTAGGTCCCAAAATATAGATTTCTTCTTCCACATGGGTGCGTGTCCCTCAGCGTCATTCGGAACAGCTAGTGCGCCGAGACCCTTTCCAAAGATTACGTGTAAATCATTGACCATAGCAAGTACGTGATCACCGGTACGCATGGCGGGCTTCTTCCGGTGATCTCCCTCGCCTTTGAAATGCTTTCCTTTCTTTCGACATTGATGGTTGGTCGGAAGAAATCGACGATGGCCCAGGTACACATTCTTCCTGCATCTTCCCAGTTATATACTATCGGTGTCAAGTAAACAGTGCGTGCATGCGTGGTATCCCTTGTTTGTCTGTCCTGAAAGGTTACTGAGAGCGGGCCAACCGTTGATGGTCACGAACAGCAACGCCTTTAGGTCAAATTCCTCCTGTTTGTGCTCATCCCACGTACGTACACCCGTTTCCATTCCACAGCTGTAAAAGTTCTTCAACTAATGGCCTTAGGTACACATCAATGTCGTTGCCGGGTTGCTTATGGCCTTGGATGAGAACTGGCATCATAATGAACTTCCGCTTCATGCACATCCAAGGAGGAAGGTTATACATACATAGAGTCATGGGCCAGGTGCTGTGATTGCTGCTCTACTCCCCGAAAGGATTAATGCCATCCGCGCTTAAAGCAAACCATACATTCCTTGGGTCACTTGCAAACTCATCCCAGTACTTTCTCTCGATTTTTCTCCACTGCAACCCGTCAGCGGGTGCTCTCAACTTCCCGTCTTTCTTACGATCCTCACTGTGCCATCGCATCAACTTGGCATGCTCTCCATTTCTGAACAGACGTTTCAACCGTGGTATTATAGGAGCATACCACATCACCTTCGCAGGAACCCTCTTCCTGGGGGGTTCGCCGTCAACATCACCAGGGTCATTTCGTCTTATCTTATATCGTAATGCACCGCATACCGGGCATGTGTTCAGATCCTTGTACGCACCGCGGTAGAGGATGCAGTCATTAGGGCATGCATGTATCTTCTGCACCTCCAATCCTAGAGGGCATACGACCTTCTTTGCTGCGTATGTACTGTCGGGCTATTCGTTATCCTTTGGAAGCTTCTTCTTCAATATTTTCAGTAGCTTCTCAAATCCTTTGTCAGGCACAACATTCTCTACCTTCCACTGCAGCAATTCCAGTACGGTACCGAGCTTTGTGTTGCCATCTTCGCAATTGGGGTACAACCCTTTTTTGTGATCCTCTAATATGCGATCAAACTTTAGCTTCTCCTTTTGACTTTTGCATTGCGTCCTTGCATCGACAATGACCCTGCGGAGATCATCATCATCGGGCACATCGTCTGGTTCCTCTTCATCTTCAGTAGCTTCGCCCGTTGCATCATCATCATGCACATCGTGTGGTTCCTCTCGATGTTCAGTAGCATCACCGTATTCAGAGGGCACATAGTTGTCATTGTACTCTTTTTCTTTGCCGTCTTCCATCATAACCCCTGTTTCTCCGTGCCTCGTCCAAACATTATAGTGTGGCATGAAACCCTTGTAAAGCAGGTGGGTGTGAAGGATTTTCCAGTCAGAGTAAGACTTCATATTCCCACATATAGGGCATGGACAACACATAAAACCATTCTGCTTGTTTGCCTTAGCCACTTCGAGAAAAGCATGCACGCCCTTAATGTACTCGGAGGTGTGTTTGTCACCGTACATCCATTGCCGGTTCATCTGCGTGCATTATATATAATTAAGTGTGTCAAAAATCATTACAAAACATCATGAATAGATAATTAAGTGACCAAATTCATAGAAGTTCATCATCACATTAAAACCAAAGTCCAAACATAGTTCTCATCTAACAACATAAAGCTCTGCAGAGCATCTAAATTAATTAAACCATACATTGAAACTATGTAAAACATTTCAATGCGAAAACAAATGTGATCATAATCACAACCAAGGTAACAACTGATCCAACGACATAATGATACAAAGCCTTGGTATGAATGGCATATTTTCTAATCTTTCTAATCTTCAAGCGCATTTCATCCATCTTGATCTTGTGATCATCGACGACATCCGCAACATGCAACTTCAATATCATCTTCTCCTCCTCAATTTTTCTTATTTTTCCTTCAAAAATTATTTTCTTGTTCAACTAAATTTAACCTCTCGACAATAGGGTCGGTTGGAATTTCCGGTTCAACAACCTCCTAGATAAATAAAATCTATGTCACATTGGTCGGCATAATTGTCATAAACAATAAATGAACCAATAGTTATGAAAAGATAATATATACCACATCCAAATCATAGACAGGACGAGGGCCGACGGGGGCGGATACCAAAACCATCGCACTATATAAGATGCAATAACAAAAGTAAGAAAATAATACAAGTATCTATCTAAACATACAAGTAAGAATATTTTTCCTTTCAGAAAGAAGATAAGAACAAGAGGCTCACCACGGTGGTGCCGACGATGAGATCGGCGCGAGTGATCGACGGCGGTGAAGACGGGGATGGGGCGTGACGGGCCGCTAAATGTAGACAAATATTGAGGAAAATGGAGCTTGGAGGTCGAGCTTGGAGAGTTGAAAGCTTAAGTAGTGTGGCTGGGGCATTCCATCGAACACCTTGTGTGCATAGGAGGTGAGCTAGAGCACCACCGAGCCCTCTCCCCCTCGGCAGCCAGAAAAAACAGAGTAGTGTGCTCTGCTCTTAAGCGAGGGGGTATATATAGGCACCTCATTGGTCCCGGTTGATGTCATGAACCGGGACTAAAGGGCTGCCTTTGGTCCCGGTTCAAGCCACCAACCGGGACCAATGGTGGTGGGCCAGGAGCGAGGCCCATTGGTCCCGGTTCGTCCTACCAACCGGGACGAACCGGGACCAAAAGGTCCGGACGAACTGGAACCAATGGCCCACGTGGCCCGGCCGGCCCCCGGGGCTCATGAACCGGGTCCAATGCCCCCATGGGTCCCGGTTCTGGACTAAACCGGGACTAATGGGATGACCCGGCCTGGACCTTTGCCCCCTTTTCTACTAGTGTTACTCAAACTCCAAACTACTCTATCAGAGGAATCATTGAGAGTTAGGGTCTTAGCAAGCTCAGGAGTTAGACGTCTTCTAAAATCCGCAACACAGCAATTAGCAATAAAGCTAGAAAAAGTGCATTCTTGGTTGTTGCAAATGTCAAACAATATCGCGTAATCAGTTTTGAGGGTACTAGAATTCAACCAATGATCATGGCAAGTCTAGTTAAATTTCGACTATTCAAAATCAGTTTTCTTCCTTCCATGTTAACATGTTTAGCTTTCAAAATTTCTTTCCAACAAGGGGAATCCGAGAAACGGTGTTTGACCGTGGCAACAGATTGGTTCCTAAGATATATAGCTCGAACAATCTGTTGCCACAAACCCTCCTGGGTATATAAATTCCACCATCACTTAGTAAGGAGACTAATATTTTGTTTCTAAGGTCTAACACCCCCAACCCCCCTTTACTTTTAGAACGACAAATCACATCACACTTAACCATATGAATCCTCCGCTTCAACTTGCTAGCTCGCCAAAAAAAAACTACGTCTAGGCTTATCTATTTTGTCCAGGGTGGTCTTGTTCAGCAAGAACATAGACATGATAAAACAAGGGATTCCAGTTAAACTTGAATTGACAAGAATAAGTCACCCACCAGAGGTAGCTGCCCTTTCCAAGCATCAACCCGCTTAGGCCTTGTTCGGCTACACCTCTTCTCAAGAGGGTTGGAGGGGATTTGGGTGGATTTTGAATTGTAGGAGATTATATCCACCTCAAACCCTGCCAAACCCCTCATACATCCCTGTCAACCGAACAAGGCCTTAATCATTTTTCCAACAAGGAATTCCCAATCTATAGTATTCATCTTTGAAAAGGAAACATGGACCCCAAGATACTTCATAGGTAAGAAGATTCCTGGTTGAAAAAAACAGGACCCGGCCGTGAGGTGGATTCAAATTTGGAGCTTGATCTTGATTTAGATGCGGCTCCGAGGTGGATAGAAAGGGGAACATGGGAGTAAACCCTATCTATAGATACTAAGCAATTTGGAATATAATTTTCCTCTTACTTTCTATTATCTGTGATCCACATGCGGCTGATGTAGTTGCACCAGAAGCCAAGGCTATGAGAGATGGATTGAGATTTGCCAATTCACTAGGCCGGCTTTTATAGGGTTGAAGCATAATCTGACTCTTCAGTGGTGGTAGAGTACTGCACTGGACAATCAAGATGGTGGGAAACTGAGGCAGCAATTTTTGTGAAATGTGTGGATGTGGCTATGCTATTTTGGAAGGTTAATTTTAAACATTATGCTCGTTCATGAAATCAAGAGGTGCATGTGCTAGCTAACTATAGTTTCGTAATGAGTTTTCTAGCAGCTAGACGGACGAGCCTCCGACTTGCCTTGTTTCCAGTCTTGTGGACGATCTAATTTCTGTTAAAGTTTCAATAAAGCTAACAATGATGGCGTTTTCTCTGAAAAAAAGTATCGTGGTGTGTGGCCCCTCGAACGCAAAGGTGGTGGCCTTAATCTTGCGTGCGATGCTTGGCTTGGTGTAGTCGGCTTGAACTGCTGGTGGTCTGCGTGTAGCCCGCATGCATATCTGCGGTAGCTGCAGATCTCGTGTAGCTGAAGGCTTCTCAGGCTCATGCATCCATGGGGCTGCGGAGATGTGTTGCGTAGGCTTAGGCTTCGGGACGCTTGGAGCATGAGTCGTTGCTTGTGTTCCTGCATGCCGCTGGCTGCACTTGATCTTCTTCCTGTGTATGCGTGCGTGCGGGCGGGCGCGCGAACTCCTAAAGGCACCACACACATGCTGTTGTTGCAGATTAGACTGAAGTTGATGGCCGCGCGGTCGAAGCCAATCTGTTGCACATTGGTCATGTGTGTGGATCCTTCCTAGATGCTCGGAGTTGATTTGGATGCCATTTGAGGCATCGGTTTCTGCACCAGTTTCACTGAAAATTGGAGGTTCTACCGGTTTATTTGGTGGATAAAAGAATCGGGACGGAATAGGGAATTTCGAAAATGGAAAACCTATGAAATTTGATCTAATATCTAAACCACGAAACTGATCTAATCCTTGGCTGATCGGGTGCCGTGCCTCCGAGGAGAGAAGATTAATCTCTTCAGGGACAGCACGCTACAGAAGGGGTGAAGCTAAGATCGGTTTCGTTGGACTAAAGGCTCTAATACCATGTATAATTCATGCTCCAACTAGTTCATCCAAAAGCTCGAACTGATGGAAAGGGTCGACCAATATATTTCAACAGAGGAACGTCCGTGATAAATCCGCCATTCCAACAATCGTGGTCTCGGACATCATGAACACGAGGCTAAAAACTGAATAACTGTGGGTGCCAAACATTTTGGGTTGTTTTATGCCGCAAGAGTTGGCCATTTGTAATCTCGTCTCGATGCATCAATGGACCTCCTTAAAACCTTGGTTAAACCCCTTCCGATCTAATGAGATCGAGGCAGGCAACGCCTTTGCGTCTGTTTCAGGAAATGAAAAATAGAAGGTTTTGACAATCAGCCACTCTACGATCCTTTGAACTAATGGACGGCACCGAAAATTTTGACACGCGTGCAAGCGAGTGAGCGGGGCGGAAGAGAAGACTACAGAGTAGTAAGTAGATGGTACCAAGGTAGATGATGTGCATGTGCAGCCACATTGATCACCGGTTTCCTTCTCTTTCCATGCGAACATAGGAGACTCCCTGACCATCGCTATCTGTCACTGTTAGCTCAACTGGTTGGTCTGCTTAGGCCAACTGACTAATCAATCTGTTACCAAAATCTCTGGGTTTCACATGGCACTGGCGAACATAATAAAGCTTATGTGCGAACTGGGGTGTACTGAAGTGGTACAATTGGACATGGGAAAATTTTAGAACATACTAAAATATTAGTTGAGAGACAAGCCACTTTTGTCAAGTCTTGCGGAAAGATCCATAGTAACATCTCTAGATTGGCATGCGTGTGTGAGTGAAGCTTTGATAATAGCACCACTAATATCTTCCCCAGTCCAAGGCGACCTGTTCCAAATCACGCAAGCTCCTCGGGTTCTGGTTGAACTCGTATTCCGAATGCCTCCCAATCATATGATTCTGTTACTGAATCTCACCATGAACCACTAATAAGCTCTATTGGCCATTATATATTCGTATGCCTAGTTAGCTAATCTATCTTCTGCATCCAGCCTAACAGTTACAGCTAGACATGAGATGTTTTGGATGAAGCACACGAAGGTCGAAAGACAAACTTTGAGACTAGTGATGGATCAGTGTGTATGTAGCAGTGTTAGACTTGTAGTTATACGTAAATACGTATTATAACTTGTATACAACTGTACTTATATCCAGAGAGGTTTCTCTCCATATATATATTGTCGTGGCCGACCCTTGTGGTGTCGAAGCCCACAATACCCCAAAATCTCTTGCGTAACATGGTATCAGATACGATCATTAACTCGATCCTGCCCTAATCGCTACGCCGCCGCCGCCCGACCTAGTCGCTATGCTGCCGCCGGCCATGTCGTCTTCCGCTGCTGACTCCTCGACGGCCGCCGCTGCTGCCCTCTCCGGCGCGGCCACCCTTGCTGCTCTCACCGGCGCAACCACCTCATCTGCTGCCACCACGGAGCTCTCCGCCCTGCCCTCGCTCGCTGATCCCATCGGATCGCGTGCGCCCGTCCTTGGTCTGCCGGCTCCTGTGCCGCCGTTCTTGGCTACTCTCCTCCAAGGAGGACATGCATCTACCCCGCTGATGACCAGATCAACGGGTGCTCTGTTTTCCGGGTCTACTTCTTCGGCCCCTCCCGGATCGCCGGCGTTGCACCATAACTATGGCACACTGGTGCCCTACGCACCATCGCCGTACACACATGATCCTGCTGCCTACGGTGCGTTCTACAGTGCTCCTTACGGTGCCCCCTATGGCATGTCCTACGGCGCTCACTATGGCGCTGGACATGGCGCCCCTCATGGTGCTGGCTATGGTGCTCCGTCGGCTCCAGCTACCCGGCGTTCCCGAGGCCTGCTCCTTATGGCGCGTCACCGTCTCCTCCATCACCGGTTCCTCCGGCTGCAATGCAGCCCTCGCCCGCGGTGGATGTCGCCTCTTCTGGTGCTGCTACTGTACCACCCTACGACTTTGCCCTCGAGGTCATCACAACTCTGTCGTTCTACTTCAGCAACCTTCTCCCGGTGAAACTGAAGATGGACAACTATTTGTTCTAGCATGCGTAGATTCTTCCCCTCCTTCGCATTCATTATCTGGAGGGTTTTGTGGATGGAACTTTGCCGTGCCCTTCGCCAGATCATCATATGTACCGACCATGGATTGCTCAAGATCAAGCGATTCTCTCGGCGATACCGTCCTCTCTCACCGAGGGCATTGCCGGCTTGGTACTGTTTGCTAGTACATCACATGAGGTATGGAGTGCGCTGGAGTCTAGCTTCTCCGCCCAGTCCTCATCTCAGTATGGCTCTTCGTACCCAGCTTAATGAGACTCGCAAGGATCATCACTCCGTCACCGTCTTCTTCAAAAAAATCAAGCGCCTTGCTGATCAGCTTGCCTCTATTGGCGAGCCCCTTCGTGACACGGAGTTTACTACGTATATTCTCCAAGGTCTCGACGCCAAGTATGACTCCCTTGTTGAGGTGATCCAGGAACGCAAGGTCCCCATCAAACCGCAGGAGCTCTTTCAGCGTCTTCTCTCCACGGAGCAGCGCCTCGCCAGTCACCATCCAGGTGAGAACCCCTCGGTCAACGCCGCTATCCGCAGTGGGAAGGGGGGTGCTCGTCCCGGCGCCTGCTCTGCTGCTCCTCCGGCTGCTTCGACCCCTCCTTCGGGAGGCAAGGGTCCTGCCTCTCCTGCTGCACCTACTCAGTCGCGTCCCACCATCATCATCGAGCAAATGGGAGCCCATGTGCTTGTTGTGCCGCTTATGGAGCTGCTGCCCCTTGTCAGCTATGTGGGATCCCTCGCCATGTTGTGTCCCGCTGACATCATTGTTTCCAGCCTGAGTTTCTTAGATTTGGCAACAACGGCAAGGGCAATGAGCGTCAAGTCAACATGACGCATCATCAAGCGAAGACTCGGTCTTATAATGTTGATCCCACCAGGTACATGGACATTGGAGCCACCGAGCACGTGACAAATGAATTGGACAAGCTTGCTATCCATGAGGCCTATCATGGTCCTGACAAGGTTCACACAGCCAATGGGGCAGGTATGCACATCTCTCATGTTGGTCAGGCATCTCTACTCACACATACATCTAGGCAGTTACGTCTTAAGAATGTTCTTTGAGCTCCCACTGTTGCCCGTAACTTGCTATCCCTTCCTAAACTTACTTATGACAATAACGTGTTTTGTGAGTTTCACCCTTTTCATCTTTTCATCAAGGATCGGGCTACGCGGGATGTTATGCTTAGAGGACTCCTTCGTCATGGACTATATGCTCTTGATGTGGCGCGCTCTATCTCTCCAGCCGTCTCTCAAGTCTTCAGTGTTGTTCGAGTGTCCCCCTTGCAATGCCACTCTCGTTTTGGTCATCCTGCCACAACCATTGTTCGCCATATTCTTCATCGTCATGAGCTACCATCCGTGTCTAGTAATAAAGATATATCAGTTTGTGATGCTTGTCAGCAGGGAAAGAGTCATCAGTTACCATTTTCCGTGTCTACTCATGTAGTCAAAACTCCTCTTGAGATTGTGTTTTCAGATGTTTGGGGTCCCGCTCAGATGTCTATTAGTGTTCATGAGTACTATGTCAGTTTTATTGATGCTTATAGTCGCTTTACCTGGATTTATCTCCTTAAACACAAGTCTGATGTGTTCGATGTTTTTCTTAAGTTTCAAGCACATGTTGAGTGGCTCCTACAACACGAAATTATTCATGTATAGTCGGATTGGGGGGGGGGGGTGAATACTGCAATCTAAATACCTTATTCAGGAAACTTGGGATTTCGCATCGTGTGTCTTGTCCTCATACACATCAGCAGAACGGTTCTACTGAACGTAAGCATCGTCATCTTGTTGAGACTGGTTTGACTTTATTAGCTCATGCTTCTGTTCCTTTTTGTTTTTGGAGTGATGCTTTTACTACCGCCTGTTTTCTTATAAATAGACTTCCGTCGCGGCTTCTTGGCATGAAAACTCCGCTTGAACTCTTGCTTCATGAGACTCCTGACTACACTTTTCTCAAAGTCTTCGGTTGTGCGTGTTGGCCGCATCTCCGTCCTTACAATAATCGCAAGCTTGAGTTTTGCTCGAAAAAATGTGTTTTCCTTGAGTACAGTTCGTTGCACAAAGGTTATATATGCCTTCATGTTGCAACAAATCGTGTGTATATTTCACGTGATGTTATCTTTGATGAGCATGTCTTTCCTTTCTCTAAACTTCCCACTACTGTCAACACATCCACCGAACCAGTGCACTCATCTTCTTTATTGCCTGATCAATTTGTAGATGTTGCACACTCACCTCTTTTGTTGTCTAACCATGGTGCAGGAACTGGTAGAGGTGCCTGGCTTTTTCTCCTTGAGGACTCCTCCGCTGCTCCGACGGCTCCTTCGACGGATCACGTTGATCCAGACCCTGCGGCTCCTTGCATGGGGCATGCAGGGTCCCCTTCGATTGCGCCCACTACACACTTGGACCCGGCTCCGGTAGCGGCGGGCTCGTCCTCGACGGATCATGTCGATCCCACGTCGCCTCCTCCCTGCATGGGCCATGCAGGGTCGTCTTCACCCGCACCCGCTATGCGGGCGGACCCGGCTCCGTTGTTGCTGGAGCTCCCCACGTCCCGTGGGCTGGATTCGCCCGCGCCCGGGCTGGACTCGCATGCGTTCACCAGTCCGGGGACGCTCGCCTCTCATGGGTCGCCTTCTGGCAGCCCGCCCTCGTCGCCCTCGTCGCGGTCACCCTCAGCTGACCATCGTCTGCTGTTACCACCATCCGCCATATCTTCTTCTCAGGAGATGCAGGCCTCTTTGTCGACGGTTCCTGCGGCTTCAATCGTGCCAACTGCTCCTGTTGCTCTGCGTCCTCACACTCGCAGCAAGAGTGGCCTTTTTGCTTTCGAAAAAAACGCAGCGATGGCACGGTTGCATGGCTAGCGGCCTGTATAGTTCATTCTGCAACTGATCCTTCTGCTGAACCCCGTAATTATCAGGCAGCTATGGATATCCCTCACTGGCGTTCTGCGATGGAACAAGAGTATCAGGCATTGTTGAAAAATGGTACGTGGCCTCTTTTTCCTCCGAAGAGTGGTGCCAATATCATTGACTCTAAATGGGTATTCAAAGTTAAGTGACATGTTGTTGGTTCTATTGAATGGTATAAGGCTCGGCTTGTTGCTCGTGGGTTCAAACAACGTTAAGGCCTTGATTATGATGATACTTTCAGTCCCGTGATCAAGCCTACGACTATTCGTTTGCTCTTGTCCCTTGCTGTTACTCGTGGATGGTCTCTTTGGCAGCTTGATGTTCAGAATGCTTTTCTTCATGGTGTTCTTGATGAAGAGGTCTATATGCTTCAGCCGCATGGTTTTGTTGATCCTTCTCGCCCACATCATTTGTGTCGCTTGGTCAAGGCTCTTTATGGTCTTAAACAGGCGCCTCATGCCTGGCATGCGCGTCTTGGTTCTGCTCTTCGCGCACATGGATTTTTTCCTTCAACACCTGACACGTCCTTGTTCATGCTATAGCGCCCTACGGTCACTATGTACATGTTGGTGTATGTCGATGACATCATCTTGATCAGCTCGTCGGCCTTTGCTGCGGATCATCTTGTTTCTGCTTTGAGTGGTGATTTTGCTATTACAGATCTTGGCTGGCTTCATTATTTCCTTGGCTTGGAGGTCTCTCATTCTGATGCCGGCCTGACTCTCACTCAGCAGAAGTATTCTCTGGATTTGCTTCGTCGTACTGGTATGCTTCAGTGTAAGCCTGCTACTACTCCCATGACAGCTTCGGATCGCCCCTCTGCACTTGATGGTACTCTTCTTCCTTCGGATGAGGCTACAACGTATCACAGTATTGTTGGTGGCTTACAGTATTTGACGATCACTCGTCCTGATATTTCCTATGTGGTTAACAGTGTGTGCCAGTTTCTTCATGCTCCTTGGGATACTCACTGGACTACTGTCAAACGCATTCTATGCCATGTTCGTCTCACTGCTGCTCTGGGTTTGCATCTTCGGTCTGCTTCTTCTGGTAGCCTCTCGGCTTTTTCTGATGTTGATTGGGCAGCCCGGACGACAGGCGATCTACAGGGGATATGCAGTGTTCTATGGTCCTTATTTGATCGCATGGAGTGCTTGTAAACAAGCTACAATATCACGTAGTAGTACTGAAGCTGAATACAAAGCCGTTGCCAATGCCACTGCTAAAGTGATTTGGGTTCAGCCCTTGCTTCGAGAGTTGAGAGTGCCTCAGATTCATCCTCCTGTTCTTTGGTGTGACAACATCGGTGCTACGTACCTTTCTTCAAATTCGGTATTTCATGACCGAACGAAACACATCGAAGTTGACTATCATTTTGTCAGAGAACGAGTTTCACAGAAGTTACTTCAGATCAAGTTCATTCCTTCGAAGATCAACTTGCTGATATCTTCACGAAGCCGTTGCCAGTGCCTCAGTTTGAGGGTTGTCGTAGCAATCTTAATCTTCTGAACTCTTCAGAACACGGTTAAGATTGAGGGAGGGTGTTAGACTTGTAGTTATACGTAAATACGTATTATAACTTGTATACAACTGTACTTGTATCCAGAGAGGTTTCTCTCCATATATATATTGTCGTGGCCGACCCTTGTGGTGTCGAATCCCACAATACCCCAAAATCTCTTGCGTAACAAGCAGCAGCAGTAGTGCAGTATATATCATGGGATGGCTACGACACATTTTGGATGCTTCAAGTCAAAAAGAGTAGCTCAACATTTATTCATTGAGGGTCTACATTTATTCCAATTTAGAGTATTGGCCCATACTAAAGGAACATAGTCAGATGCAGCTAAGTGTAGCGTACTAGCAATGTACACTTGGTAGGTGTGAGGAGACACTTAAAGTCAGTCATCAACAACCTGAAGAGCATCATAGAAGTTATCGAGATTGGGCAAGTGTTTCTTTAGGTCTGGTTGGATAAAGTGTCCTAGGAGCAATGCAAGGTCCGTTGGAATATGGTTTATATGCTGGCACACCAGATGATTGGGTGCACTTGATCTCCACAAGTTTGCGAGGGCCTTGCACCTAAGTTAGTTCTTGTTTGAGTGTAAAGATCGGCAGTGTGTGCCGCTGCCCAGTGGAGGTTGGCAACCTTTGCAATATTATGAACACTAAGTGTGTGCTTGTGGGTTGTGGCGCAGCTGTCTTGCTGAAACGCCTCCCGTGCGGCTACTTTTACAGTATACACCCATTACCTCTCCAGTAACAATGAACAAACGATTGTCAACCTCAAGTTTTCATGATAAGTACAAAGAATCACCATTAGTTAGCAAAGTACCACAATGTTTCTGTACAAGATATCCTCATATACCTGCACCTCCCCTGTTAATACGCCCAAACCACCTCCCACCCCTAGTCGGAGACGGACAACGGCTACGACTGGTTCACCGGCCGGCCAATTAATACCGGTCGTGTCGACATGGATTCCATCTGGCCCTGCCCTGCCTCCGATTCCGAGCAGGAGAAATATCCTACTGATTGGCATGCACGCGCAAAGTGCTGCAGTTTGGCCGTACAAGAACAACAGACGCATGATGAAGGGGACCATGCATACATACATGCATGTGTAGACGGTCGGCAACAAGAAAATGTCTTTGGGCTTGGGCAAGAATTGTGTCAAGCCACAACGGAAGTCGTCTGCTGCCCGTGAGGACATATACGTACACTGACATGAACAGTAAATTCTAAAAAATGGTGAAAATTTTAAATATACCTTTACTCCTATATAAAACAACGAGTTGAAGATGATGGTGTGCCTGCCTTTGTGGCATATGTACTGCCTGATCTAAAACGGACGGCTGAGAGTGAGACGAGTTGTCCGCGAGCCCCTTGTACAACATTTTGCAGAAGCACCCCACATGTCGGACGGACTACTTGTTTCTATTTCTCTCGAGAAAGAAACAGACGCTTCGAGTACCCCTCCTAAAGAGCAACGACACTACACACAGTGGAAATCTCTTGGTTTGTCTCCCGAAGCAAGAGGGGGTTTCTCGACGGGCCGCCTCCGCTGGTCTCCCTCGCCTTCGGTAGCCGTCGGGCTCTAGGAGGTGTGCGAGACCGTGTATGACCGCGACGTGGTTGTAGATAATGGTGTTTTAGGATTTGATTGTGGCGTTGCCGGGCAGGCGGGGGAGACGTCGACGCTGTTGAATAAGGTTCCCCCGGCTTCTTCCCCGTCGTGGCGGTACTCTCTCAGGTGGCGCTGTGGGGTTAGGAAAGTTGGTCTCTCTCCGATCCGGTGAGGTTTGGTCGGTTATGGGTTGTACAGAAGTACAGGAGTTGGGATTTGTGGAGAGGGATTCCCAGATCCGATCGCTGCGGACTGCCAACAGCTGCGAACTGTGTTGGGGGAAGTGAGTTGCTGCTTCACTCCCTCATACGCTTGCGTTGGTGGCTGCTTCGACGACAGGGGTTCACCGGGTCTACCCCGGGCCGATGCACCAGAACTTGCCCTTGGTTCTGTCCTTTGTGGCAGGACTTATATGCGGCTGACAAAGCCATGGATTGGCGATGGTGCTCTTCATGCCCATTGTCTCGTGGACGGCGGCTCTTCCTCGCACCGGGGAATGCAGAGATCTACGTGCCTCGGTGAATAAGGAAGATGAACTGGATGTAAGTTACTTTGTTTTCTCTGTTGGCGTTATTCCCTTTTGTGTTGTCTCTGCCTCTCTAGTTCTCAACCTCCAACGACATGCCCATGTTCTGCCCATGGAGGCTAGCAGCGGCAGGACCGCCATGAGTAGGATGCAGTATTTCTGACAGTGGCGAGCTACTCTTCCCGACGGCTCCGGTGCCAAGCTTCTAATAGAAGACGGGCACGCCAAAGAGCTGCCGCAGTCTCGTTTTCCTGAGCAGGACACAAATCCTAACAATACTCGTAGAAACAAGACGAAGCCCTCCCGCCGGCAGGGCCGGGATCCACCGTGCCACCATGGCCCTATGGCCACCGGAGATGAGAAGGACGGGCGGTGCCGGCGGGAGTTAGAGTAACCCTAATCTATTTTTTGGGGTAATAGGCAATTATGTTAGACTTAAGGGAAACGTTTCGGGACGGCAAGCTGGCTGAAATTTCAGCCGGTCGCTCTGGTGGCCCACGCAGTGCACTACGTCCCTTACATTATCTTTTCGCCACACCTTGTCCTCTCTCACCTTCCTATCTCGTCGCCGCCCAATCTTCTCGGCTCTCCTCCACGACCTATCCTACAACAAGCTCCACGGGCTCTCCGGTGAACACGCTATCCTGCGGATGTGAGGTTCAACCATGGCCTGCGAGCTCATAGAATTAGTGGCGACCATGGCCAGCAAGCTCTCACTGCAAAATACGGCAGGGGCGGTGAGCGATCCCATGGCCGATGCTGCAAGCGAGGTGGCTGCCGGTGGATTGGACGGCGAGGTCGTCGGCGTCGCGCTCCCCCCCCCCCCCCCCCACCACCCCCTGCCCCCTCCCCTCCGCGGCGCCGCATGACACCCGCGCTGTGAGACAACAGCTGGAGCGGCCATGGTGGTGTTGCGAGCATCACCAATTACTGGCGATCTCAACCAGCAGACGTCGGTGAGGGAGACGGAGGCATTCGGTGCTGGAACGGGTGAGTTTTTTGGCTGGAACCAGACCGGCAAAAGCTGCAACCAATAGTCGTCGACGGTGGAGACGAAGGCCCTCCGGGGCTGCAAACGGTAAGTGTTTTTGCTGGAAACGGTAAAAAAAGCTACATCCACACATGACCGGTGCTGGAACCGCACGACCGTCGAGTCGTTGTGCTTGCACCGGCTTGTTGTTTTGCTACAACCGGCAAAAAGTTTGCTGGATCCGGCGAGATTATTTCTTTGCAACCGTCAGCGTCGACGCTTTTTTGCTGGAACCATGATGATTTTTTGTTGGAATAGTTTTATTTTTTGCTGCCACCAGCCAAACCCTGTTTTGTTGCTAAGTTTTTGCTGCTGCAAACGGTGGTGGAAGCCGACATCGGCGGCGAGCAGAGGCTGCGACAGCGGGGTGCTGCAACCACGACGCCTCGTGCTGGAACCAGCCCATGAAAAGCTGCAAACAACATAAACTGGATCTTGCATTTTGATTTTTTCTGGAACCAGCGCATTTGTTTGATGCAACCGGCTAGTTTGTTTGCTACTTTGGACTCTCTTGAAATTTCCTCTTGTGGTTGTTTTTGCTGGAACCTTTGTCATTTTTGCTGGAAGCGGCCATTATTTTTGCTTCAACTGATCATTGGAGATTTTTGTCGTCCAGATTTTTCAATTGAAACATGACGCTGCTAGTTGACGACGGTGGCGAGCCGGATCCGACAACGCCATTTTTTTGTTGCGACCATGGGACCTTGGCCTCGAATAGGCAGGCATTAGAGCTACATCTCAATATCTCATGGTGACAGCACCCTGGGATCTACTGGCAGCCGTGTTGCCTTCTCGGCGATGGGGGCGGGACCTCACTGGTGCTCGCCGGTAACGGCCACGGCAGCGGCCAGATGATACCCACGGCCACGAGTGTGGGATGGGGTGGGAGGTGGGTGGGGGACGGCGCTACGCGATGGCGAGGGGCCAAGGGCCTGTTTTTTCTCACAAGCGGCGCGGGGAAGAAGATGCCACGAGAGGGAGGACCAAATCCGATGGCGCACAAGGGGCTGAATCGGGTGGCTGTGGTGCGACCGGCCGAAATTTCGGCCGGCGCACCGGCGCCTATCGCTTGCCTAGACTTAATTATCATCAATGCGGACATTCACTATATCTATCTCTACTACTTCAAAAATAAAGTGTTCGGTTTTCTGCCGGCAAAATTCTTCATCAATCGGCTCCTCCTCATCCACAAGTCCCTGCATCGATTTGTTTCATCCAGCCGGTTTTCTCCACCATGTCATGTTTGACTGCACTTCCAGTATGAAGCTCAATCAGATTTAGTTACTTACTTTTTGCAATACTACATCAATTTCACCTTAATTCCTACACGAACTGAGGTCACGTGCGGAGCCTCTAGAAGCTGAACTCCTTGCCTACATCAATAACATGCATGGAAGTGGTCTACGGATCTGGATGTAATTTTTATTTCTGGTATTCGTTGTATTGCCATGATTGAAGATGAATAGATTGGAAGTTTTTCCGCAAAAAAAGAATTGCATGCCGTAATTCACCTCACCTTTCTGGATGCCGTTTAATCACATTAAGTTTCTTACCATGCAAGATACATGCAACCAAATTATTATGTTTAAAAAATATTGACTCCCGTGACAACCCAGGCGCACGTACCTAGTAATTTTAAACAGAAAGTACATCCTATAAGACTTCTTTTAGTTCATACTAAGGTAGTAATCGTGTATTCAAATATCCTATCTATCTTTTTTTGCCGGTGAAAAATAATTCTCATTTATCACTCCTTCTTACATAAGTCAGGCACCTTACCTGGTCCTGATCCCAACCATACGACTGTGCGTTTCTCAGTTCTAGCAAAAGCAGCGAGGTAATGTCTAATGCCATTCTGCTTTCTACGTACATGAGCTAGTTTAACTAATCTCCCGTCTCCCAGCAGCCTCCCAATCTGATCAGTAAGCATGGCATAACAGGACCGGTCCCTCTCCACTGCCTTGATCATATTGAGCGCCATGAGGCTGTCAGTCTCCATTTCTATGGGCTGCCGCAGTGCCGCGTCCACTGCAAAGCAGGGTTCAGGCTCTCCATACAGGCAAGGAGTTCAGCTTCTAGAAGCTCCGCACATGACCTCAGTTCCCTACACGATGAGAAGATAATCTCGCCCGAGCTATCCCTCAGGATCATTCGGGCGCCAGCCGTTCCTGTCGTGGCGCAAAATGAGCCATCGACGTTGAGCTTTGTCCAACCTGCAGCCGGAGGAGTCCATCGTGGTCGCTGCCCAGCCGCACCTGTACCACGCACTATATCTTTGCTCGACACCACTGCATCAACTACTTGCTTCCCTTTCGCCAGGTCTGCACATGGATTGTTTTGTATGCCAACGAGCGAGTCGACGTAACTAAGGAGGAACCTCTTCGATGCTTCGACCGGTGGTGGCTGCTTGTGATGTGTGTCATCTCATTGCGTACGTGCCAGCATCGCCATAGTGTCATCATGAGCTCCATCCTCTCCGTGTCAGGAAGATCACAGAGAGTTTGGGCGAGCCACTCCGAGCCCGTCCGATGGAAGGTAGCAGCAGCAGGGATCCTCCAATCTTCAGCCATTGCTTGCGATAGCGCCACCGCCCTCGGGCACCTGCAAAAAGCATGAAACGTGTCCTCCGGATCCATAGTGCAGAGAGGGCATTGGTCAGAGACCTCCAGCCCTCGACGTTATTTATTAACCCAAGTGGGCAAACAATCTGTGAGCAGCCTCCAAGTAAAGGTGCCAACCTTGGGAGGAGCAGGGCACCTCCAAATAAAAGCCTAGATGGCTCGTCACCCATCCGGTGCCCTGCTCGCCGCGGCTGATGAAGATCGAAAATGATCCTCTAAAGCAAGTTGATAAGCACTCCGCACCGAGAAGTTTCCATTACGCTCAGGACCCCATGCAACGAGATCCTCGTCCAGCTGTGGTGATGTTCGAATCTTTGCTACCTCCTCCACATCCACCGGTAGAAAGATGTCACGTACCACGTCCATCCACCAAGCACCATGGTTGTCTAGCAGCTCACTCACCCGGCGAAAACGACATCGTCCCTGCGGTGTTACCGGCCTGCCACGACCATTCCTCGGGATCCAACGGTCACGCCATATTCTAATCGAGTTCCCGATCCCCAGCGCCAAACCAGTCCAGATTTGAAGAGCTCTAGTCCATATTGCACACCCTGCCAAGTAGCTGAAGTCCCACCTGAGAAGACCGTGTCTTGTAGATTACCATTTGGATAGTACCTCGCCTTCAAAACTCAGGCGCACAGGCTGTCCGGATTTGTCAAGAGCCTCCAAGCTTGGCGAGCAAGCAAGGCTTGATTAAAAAGACGCAGTTCACGGAAACCTAGACCCCCTTGGGACTTTGGTTTAATAAGGTGAATCCATGCTTTCCAATGCATCTTCCTTTTCCCTTTCTCTACTCCCCAGAAAAAATTGCGAATCATTCTCATGAGATCCTCACAAGTGCCCACTAGGAGCTTAAACACACTCATGATATACGTCGGAATCGCCTGGGCAATGGACTTGATGAGCACTTCTCAACAGCTCTGTGCAAGTTGGGATTCATCCCGATCAATCATCCTCTTCATATATTTCCGCTGCATATTTTTGAATCTCTCTTTTGACATACGGCCATTGGGAGTGGGTAGTCCCAAGTAACGTTCCTCAAAACTTTGTTGTTGTACCTCCAAGACCTGCACCACGGCCTCGCGGTCAGCCCCACGACATTGTTTGCAAAATAAGATAGAGCAGTTCTGAGGATTTATCAACTGTCCGGTGGCATTAGCATATGTAGCTAGGGCCTCCTTGGCACTCGTTGCTTCCTGTTCTGTGGCCCGAAAGAAAAGCAATGTGTCATCAGCAAATAAGATGAGAGATGCCCGGTGCCCGGGGGCACACTCGCAGTGGTGTAAGACTTTGCGTGCCAACACCGTGTTTCCAAATCGCAACTAAACCATCAACCACAAAAAGGAATAAGAATGGGGAAAGACGATCTCATTGCCGAAGCCCACGCGACGGTGCAAATGAATCTGAGAGGGCTCCATTAATATTACAATAGTACCAGACCGAGGTGACACATGTCATGATCCACCTCACCCATCGGTCCGCAAAGCCCATCTTTTGCATCACTTGCTCCAGGAAAGTCCAACCAACCCGATCATATGCCTTAGATAGATCCAGCTTGTATGCACAGAAACTCTTATCTGGGTCTTTCTCCTGTTTAATATAGTGTGTACACTCAAAAGCAATATAGGCATTGTCAGTGATGAGCCTCCCTGGCACGAAGGCACTCTGCTCCTCCGAGATGATGTCACCTAGAATAGGCCGAAGGCGATTAACGAGGCATTTGGCGATGATCCTATCTATCTACTCGTACTATTATTTATCTCTTCTTTGTTAATGTATACTCTGTTGGAGATCGTTGCAGAAAATAAAACATTTCTACGCATCACCAAGATCAATCTATGGAGTCATCTAGCAACGAGAGAGATAGGAGTACATCTGTTGGAAATATGCCCTAGAGGCAATAATAAATTAGTTATTATTATATTTCCTTGTTCATGATAATTGTTTATTATCCATGCTATAATTGTATTGATAGGAAACTCACATACATGTGTGGGTACATAGACAACACTATGTCCCTAGTAAGCCTCTAGCTGACTAGCTCGTTGATCAATAGATGGTTATGGTTTCCTGACCATGGACATTGGATGTCGTTGATAACGGGGTCACATCATTATCAGAATGATGTGATGGACAAGACCCAATCCTAAGCCTAGCACAAAGATCGTGTAGTTCGTATGCTAAAGCTTTTCTAATGTCAAATATCATTTCCTTAGACCATGAGATTGTGCAACTCCCGGATACCGTAGGAATGCTTTGGGTGTACCAAACGTCACAACGTAACTGGGTGGCTATAAAGGTGCACTACAGGTATCTCCGAAAGTGTCTGTTGGGTCGGCACGAATCGAGACTGGGATTTGTCACTCCGGTTGACGAAGAGGTATCTCTAGGCCCACTCGATAGGACATCATCATAATGTGCACAATGTGACCAAGGGGTTGATCACGGGATGATGTGTTACCGAACGAGTAAAGAGACTTGCCGGTAATGAGATTGAACAAGGTATCGGTATACCGACGATCGAATCTCGGGCAAGTACAATACCGTTAGACAAAGGGAATTGTATACGGGGTCAATGGAGTCCTTGACATCGTGGTTCATCCGATGAGATCATCGTGGAACATGTGGGAGCCAACATGGGTATCCAGATCCCGCTGTTGGTTATTGACCGGAGAACGTCTCGGTCATGTCTGCATGGTTCCCGAACCTATAGGGTCTACACACTTAAGGTTCGATGACGCTAGGGTTATAAAGGAAGTTTGTATGTGGTTACCGAATGTTGTTCGGAGTCCCGGATGAGATCCCGGACGTCACGAGGATTACGGAGGGGTCCGGAGGTCCGGAAATTGTTCCACCACGTCCAATACAGCAGCATGGGCCGTAGGGGGGCGCCCTAGCCTTAATGGGCCAGGGGCACCAGCCCCCCCAAGGCCCATGCGCATGGGAGAGGGGAAACCCTAAGGGGGAGGGCCTCCACTTGACTTGGGAGGCACTCCTCCCCCCCTTGGCCGCCGCCCCCTCCTCAGATTGGATCTGTGGGGGCCGGCCCCCCTCTCCCTTGCCCCTATATATATGTGGGGGTGGGAGGGCAGCCGCACCCAAGTTCTGGCGCAGCCCTTCCCCTCTCCCAAGTTCTCCTCCTCTCCCGCGGTGCTTGGCGAAGCCCTGCAGGTTGCCCGGCTCCTCCATCACCACCACGCCGTTGTGCTGCTGCTGGATGGAGTCTTCCTCAACCTCTCCCTCTCGCCTTGCTGGATCAAGGCATGGCAGACGTCACCGGGCTGTACGTGTGTTAAACGCGGAGGTGCCGTCCGTTCGGCACTAGGATCTCCGATGATTTGGATCACGATGAGTACGACTCCTTCAACCCCGTTCTCTTGAACGCTTCCGCTTAGCGATCTACAAGGGTATGTAGATGCACTCTCCTTCCCCTCATTGCTGGTTTCTCCATAGATAGATCTTGGTGACACATAGGAAAATTTTGAATTTCTTCTACGTTCCCCAATAGTGGCATCATGAGCTAGGTCTATTGCGTAGATTCTTTGCACGAGTAGAACACAAAGTAGTTGTGGGCGTTGATTTTGTTCAATAAGCTTACCGTTATTAGTCCAATCTTGTTTCGACGGTATTGTTGGATGAAGCGGCCCGGACCGACCTTACACGTACTCTTACGTGAGACAGGTTCCACCGACTGACATGCACTTCGTGCATAAGGTGGCTAGCGGGTGCCAGTCTCTCCCACTTTAGTCGGAACGGATTCGATGAAAAGGGTCCTTATGAAGGGTAAATAGCAATTGGCATATCACGTTGTGGTTTTTGCGTAGGTAAGAAACGTTCTTGCTAGAAACCCATAGCAGCCACGTAAAACATGCAAACAACAATTAGAGGACGTCTAACTTGTTTTTGCAGGGTATGCTATGTGATGTGATATGGCCAAGAAGAATGTGATGAATGATATGTGATGTATGAGATTGATCATGTTCTTGTAATAGGAATCACGACTTGCATGTCGATGAGTATGACAACCGGCAGGAGCCATAGGAGTTATCTTTATTTATTGTATGACATGCGTGTCATTGAACAACGCCATGTAATTACTTTACTTTATTGCTAACCGGTAGCCATAGTAGTAGAAGTAATAAGTTGGCGAGACAACTTCATGGAGGCACGATGATGGAGATCATGATGATGGAGATCATGGTGTCATGCCGGTGACGACGATGATCATGGAGCCCCGAAGATGGAGATCAAAAGGAGCAAAATCATATTGGCCATATCATGTCACTATTTGATTGCATGTGATGTTTATCATGTTTATGCATCTTATTTGCTTAGAACGACGGTAGTAAATAAGATGATCCCTTATTAAAATTTCAAGAAAGTGTTCCCCCTAACTGTGCACCGTTGCGAAAGTTCGTCGTTTCAAAGCACCACGTGATGATCGGGTGTGATAGATTCTTACGTTCACATACAACGGGTGTAAGCCAGATTTACACGCGCAAAACACTTAGGTTAACTTGACGAGCCTAGTATGTACAGACATGGCCTCGGAACACAAGAGACCGAAAGGTCCAGCATGAGTCGTATAGTAGATACGATCAACATGAAGATGTTCACCGATGATGATGACTAGTCTGTCTCACGTGATGATCAGACACGGCCTAGTTGACTCGGATCATGTAATCACTTAGATGACTAGAGGTATGTCTATCTAAGTGGGAGTTCATAAGATGAACTTAATTATCCTGAACATAGTCAAAAGATCTTTGCAAATTATGTCGTAAGCTCGCGTTTTAGTTCCACTGTTTAGATATGTTCCTAGAGAAAATATAGTTGAAAGTTGACAGTAGCGATTATGCGGACAGTAGAAAGCTTATGTCATTAATGCACCGCTTAGTGTGCTGAACCCCAAACGTCGTTTGTGGATGTTACGAACATCGGACATACACGTTTTGATAACTACGTGATAGTTCAGTTAAACGGTTCAGAGTTGAGGCACCTAAGACGTTTTTGAAACGTCGCGGAACATATGAGATGTTCTGAGGGATGAAATTGGGATTTCAGGCTCGTGCCCACGTCAAGAGGTATAAGACCTCCGACGATTTTCTTAGCCTGCAAACTAAGGGAGAAAAGCTCACTCGTTGAGCTTGTGCTCAGATTGTCTTGGTACAACAATCACTTGAATCCAGTGGGAGTTGATCTTCCAGATGAGATAGTGAAGTTTCTCCAAAGTCATTGCCACCAAGCTGCTAGAGCTTCGTGATGAACTATAACATATCAGGGATAGATATGATGATCCTTGAAGTGTTCGCGATGTTTGACACCGCGAAAGTAGAAGTCAAGTAGGAGCATCAATTGTTGATGGTTGGTAAAACCACTAGTTTCAAGAAGGGCAAGGGCAACAAGGGATACTTCATGAAACGGCAAAACAGTTGCTGCTCTAGTGAAGAAACCCAAGGTTGAACCCAAACCCGAGACTAAGTGCTTCTGTAATGAGAGGAACGGACACTGAAGCAGAATTACCCTAGATACTTGGTAGGTGAGAAGGCTGGCAAGGTCGATAGAAGTATATTGGATATACGTTATGTTAATGTGTACTTTACTAGTACTCCTAGTAGCACCAGGGTATTAGATACCGGTTCGGTTGCTAAGTGTTAGTAACTCGAAATAAAAGGCTACGAAATAAACGGAGACTAGCTAAAGGTGAGCTGACAATATGTGTTGGAAGTGTTTCCATGTTTGATGTGATCAAACATCGCACGCTCCCTCTACTATCAAGATTAGTATTAAACCTGAATAATTGTAATTTGGTGTTTGCATTGAGCATAGACATGATTGGATTATGTCTATCGCAATACGGTTATTCATTTAAGGAGAATAATGGTTACTCTATTTATTTGAATAATACCTTCAATGGTCTTGCACCTAAAGGAATGGTTTATTGAATCTCGATCGTAGTGATACACATTTTCATGCCAAAAGGTATAAGATAGTAATGATAGTACCACTTACTCGTGGCACTGCCATGTAAGTCATATTGGTATAAAACGCATGAAGAAGCTCCATGTTGATGGATCTTTGGACTCACTCATTTTTGAAAAGTTTGAGACATGCGAACCATGTCTATTGGTGTATACGCATGAAGAAACTCCATGCAGATGGATCGTTTGGACTCACTTGATTTTGAATCACTTGAGATATGCAAATCATACCACATGGGCAAGATGACTGAAAAGCCTCGTTTTCAGTAAGATGGAACAAGATAGCAAATTGTTGGAACTAATACATTTTGATGTGTGCAGTCCAATAAGTGCTAAGGCACGCAGTGGATATCGTTATGTTCTTACTTCACAGATGATTTGAATAGATACTAAGTATATTTACTTGATGAAACACAAGTCTGAATTATTGAATGGTTCAAGTAATTTCAGAGTGAAGTTGAAGATCATCATGGCAAGAGGATAAAATGTCTATGATATGATCATAGAGATGAGTATCTGAGTTACGAGCTTTGGCACGCAATTAAGACATTGTGGAAATTGTTTCACAATTAATACCACCTGGAACACCATAGTGTGATGGTGTGTCCGAACATCATAGTTGCACCCTATTGGATATGGTGCGTACCATGATGTCTCTTATCGAATTACCACTATCGTTCATGGGTTAGGCATTAGAGACAACCGCACTCACTTTAATAGGGCACCACGTAATTCCATTGAGACGACATCGTTTGAACTATGGTTTGGAGAAACCTAAGTTGTCGTTTCTTAAAAGTTTGGGTCTGCGACGCTTATGTGAAAAGTTTCAGGTTGATAAGCTCGAACTCAAAGCGGATAAAATGCATCTTCATAGGACACCCAAAACAGTTGGGTATACCTCCTAATTCAGATCCGAAAGCAATAGGGATTGTTTCTTGAATCGGGTCCTTTCTCGAGGAAAGGTTTGTCTCGAGAATTCAGTGGGAGGATGGTGGAGACTTGATGAGGTTATTGAACCATCACTTCAACAAGTGTGTAGCAGGGCACAAGAAGTTGTTCCTGTGGCGCCTACACCAATTGAAGTAGAAGCTTATGATAGTGATCATGAAGTTTTGGATCAAGTCACTACCGTACCTCGTAGGGTGACAAGGATGCGTACTACTTCAGAGTGGTACAGTAATCCTGTCTAGAAAGGTCATGTTGCTAGACAACAATGAACCTACGAGCTATGGAGATGCGATGGTGGGCCCAAATTCCGACAAATGGTTAGAAGCCATGAAATCCGAGATAGGATCCATGTATCAGAACAAAGCATGGACTTTGGTGGACTTGCCCGATGATCGGCAAGCCATTGAGATAAATGGATCCTTAAGAAGAAGACGGACGTGGATGGTAATTTCACCGTCTATGAAGCTCGACTTGTGGCGAAGAGTTTTTCACAAGTTCAAGGAGTTGACTACGATGATATTTTCTTATCTGTAGCGATGCTTAAGTCCGTCGGAATCATGTTAGTATTAGCTGCATTTATGAAATCTGGCAGATGGATGTCAAAACGAGTTTCCTTACCAGTCTTCGTAAGGAAAGGTTGTATGTGATACAATCGTAAAGTTTTTTTCGATCCTAAGGATGCTAAAAGGTATGATGGCTCCAGTGATCCTTCTAAGGACTGGAGTAAGCATCTCGGAGTTGGAATGTGTGCTTTGATGAGATGATCAAAGATTTTGGGTTTATACAAAGTTCATGAGAAACTTGTATTTCCAAAGAACTGAGTGGGAGCACTATAGAATTTCTGATGAGTATATGTTGTTGACATATTGTTGATCAGAAATGATGTAGAATTTCTGGAAAGCATATAGGGTTTTTTGAAAGGTGTTTTTAATAGAAAACCTGGATTAAGCTACTTGAACATTGAGCATCAAGATCTATAAGGATAGATCAAAATGCTTAATAATACTTTCAAATGAGCACGTACCTGGACATGATATTGAAGGTGTTCAAGATGGATCAGTCAAAGAAGGAGTTCTTGCCTGAGTTGTAAGGTACAAAGTTAAGACTTAAAGCTCGACCACGGTAGAAAGAAGAGAAAGGACGAAGGTCGTCCCCTATGCTTTAGACATAGGCTCTACAGTATGCTATGCTAAGTACCGCACCTGATGTGTGCCTTGCCACATGTCTGGCAAGAGGGTACAAAGGTGATCAAGGAGTGGATCACCAGATAGCGGTCAAAATTATCCTTAGAGGAATAAGGATATGTTTCTCGATTATGGAGGTGATAAAGAGTTCGGCGTAAAGGGTTACGTTGATGCAAGCTTTAACACCTATCCGAATGACTCTGAGTAGCAAACTGGATACGTATAGTGGAGCAACCATTTGGAATAGCTCCAAGTGGAGCGTGGAAGCAGCATTCACAATATGACCTAGAGATTTGCGAAGTACATACGGATCTGAATGTTGCAGACCTGTTGACTAAAACCTCTCTTACAAGCAAAACATGATCAAACCCCAGAACTCATTGAGTCTTAATCACATGATGATGTGAACTAGTTTAGTGACACTAGTAAACTCTTTGGATGTTGGTCACATGGTGATGTGACCTGTGAGTGTTAATCACATGGCGATGTGAACTAGATTATTGACTCTAGTGCAAGTGGGAGACTGTTGGAAATATGCCCTAAAGGCAATAATAAATTAGTTATTATTATATTTCCTTGTTCATGATAATTGTTTATTATCCATGCTATAATTGTATTGATAGGAAACTCAGATACATGTGTGGGTACATAGACAACACTATGTCCCTAGTAAGCCTCTAGCTGACTAGCTCGTTGATCAACAGATGGTTACGGTTTCCTGACCATGGACATTGGATGTCGTTGATAACGGGATCACATCATTAGCAGAATGATGTGATGGACAAGACCCAATCCTAAGCCTAGCACAAAGATCGTGTAGTTCGTATGCTAAAGCTTTTCTAGTGTCAAGTATCATTTCCTTAGACCATGAGATTGTGCAACTCCCGGATACCGTAGGAATGCTTTGGGTGTACCAAACGTTACAACATAACTGGGTCGCTATAAAGGTGCACTACAGGTATGTCCGGAAGTGTCTGTTGGGTTGGCACGAATCGAGACTGGGATTTATCACTCCGGTTGACGGAGAGGTATCTCTGGGCCCACTCGGTAGGACATCATCATAATGTGCACAATGTGACCAAGGGGTTGATCACGGGATGATGTGTTACGGAACAAGTAAAGAGACTTGCCGGTAACGAGATTGAACATGGTATCGGTATACCGACGATCGAATCTCGGGCAAGTACAATACCGTTAGACAAAGGGAATTGTATACGGGATCAATAGAGTCCTTGACATCGTGGTTCATCCGATGAGATCATCGTGGAACATGTAGGAGCCAACATGGGTATCCAGATCCCGCTATTGGTTATTGACCGGAGAACCTCTCGGTCATGTCTGCATGGTTCCTGAACCCGTAGGGTCTACACACTTAAGGTTCGATGATGCTAGGGTTATAAAGGAAGTTTGTATGTGGTTACCGAATGTTGTTCGGAGTCCCGGATGAGATCCCGGACGTCACGAGGATTCCGGAGGGGTCCGGAGGTCCGGAAATTGTTCCACCACGTCTAATACAGCAGCATGGGCTGTAGGGGGGCGCCCTCGCCTTAATGGGCCAGGGGCACCAGCCCCCCCAAGGCCCATGCGCATGGGAGAGGGGAAACCCTAAGGGGGAGGGCCTCCACTTGACTTGGGAGGCACTCCTCCCCCCCTTGGCCGCCGCCCCCTCCTCAGATTGGATCTGAGGGGGCTGGCCCCCTCTCCCTTGCCCCTATATATATGTGGGGGTGGGAGGGCAGCCGCACCCAAGTTCTGGCGCAGCCCTTCCCCTCTCCCAAGTTCTCCTCCTCTCCCGCGGTGCTTGGCGAAGCCCTGCAGGATTGCCACGCTCCTCCATCACCACCACGCCGTTGTGCTACTGCTGGATGGAGTCGTCCTCAACCTCTCCCTCTCTCCTTGCTGGATCAAGGCATGGGAGACGTCACCAGGCTGTACGTGTGTTGAACGCGGAGGTGCCGTCCGTTCGGCACTAGGATCTCCGATGATTTGGATCACGACGAGTACGACTCCTTCAACCCTGTTCTCTTGAACGCTTCCGCTTAGCGATCTACAAGGGTATGTAGATGCACTCTCCTTCCCCTCGTTGCTGGTTTCTCCATAGATAGATCTTGGTGACACGTAGGAAAATTTTGAATTTCTGCTACGTTCCCCAACAACATCTACATATCCTTGTAGATCACGAGCGGAAGCGTTCAAGAGAACGGGGTTGATGGAGTCGTACTCCTCGTGATCCAAATCACAGATGATCCTAGTGCCGAACGGACGGCACCTCTGTGTTCAACACACGTATGGAGCGGAGACGTCTCCCGCGCCTTAGTCCAGCAAGGAGGAGGGAGAGGTTGAGGAAGAAAGATCCAGCAGCAACACGACGGCGTGGTGGTGATGGAGAGGCAGCACTCCGACAGGGCTTCGCCAAGCTTCTGCGGAGGAGGAGAGGTGTTGGGGAGGGGAGGGGCTGCGCCTTGGAGGTGTGTGCGCAGCCCTCCCCTCGCCCCTCTATTTATAGGGGGAGGAGGAAGGGGGCCGACCCCCTCTAGATGAGATCTAGAGGGGGGGGGCAAGTGGGGGGGACTTGCCCCCCAAGCAAGGGGGGCGCCTCCCTTAGGTTTTCCCCCCAACCCTAGGCACATGGGCCCAAGGGGGGATGCTCCCAGCCCTCTAAGGGCTGGTTCCCTTCCCACTATGGCCCATGAGGCCCTCCGAGAGAGGTGGCCCCTCCCGGTGGACCCTCGAAACCCTTCCGGTGGCCACGATACAATACCGGTATGCCCCCGAAACTTTCCGGTGACCGTATTACAACTTCCCATATATAAATCTTCATCTCCGGACCATTCCGGAACTCCTCGTGACATCCGGGATCTCATCAGGGACTCTGAACAACATTCGGTAATCACATACAAGTCTTCCTAATAACCCTAGCATCACTGAACCTTAAGTGTGTAGACCCTACGGGTTCAGGAATCACGCAGACATGACCGAGACAGCTCTCTGGTCAATAACCAACAACGGGATCTGGATACCCATGTTGGCTCCCACATGTTCCACGATGATCTCATCGGATGAACCACGATGTCGAGGATTCAAGTAATCCCGTATACAATTCCCTTTGTCAATCGATACGTTACTTGCCCGAGATTCGATCATCGGTATCCCAATACCTTGTTCAATCTCGTTATCGGCAAGTCACTTTACTCGTTACGTAATGCATGATCCCATGAGCAACCACTTGGTCACATTGAGCTCATTATGATGATGCATTACCGAGTGGGCCCAGAGATACCTCTCCGTCACACGGAGCGACAAATCCCAGTCTCGATTCGTGCTAACCCAACAGACACTTTTGGAGATACCTGTAGTGCACCTTTATAGTCACCCAGTTACGTTGTGACGTTTGGTACACCCAAAGCACTCCTAAGGTATCCGGGAGTTACACAATCTCATGGTCTAAGAAACTGATACTTGACATTAGAAAAGCTTTAGCAAACGAACTACACGATCTTGTGCTATGCTTAGGATTGGGTCTTGTCCATCAAATCATTCTCCTAATGATGTGATCCCATTATCAATGACATCCAACGTCCACAGCCATGAAACCATGACTATCTGTTAATCAACGAGCTAGCCAACTAGAGGCTCACTAGGGACATGTTGTGGTCTATGTATTCACACATGTATCACTCTTTCTAGTTAATACAATTATAGCATGAACAATAGACAATTATCAAGAACAAGGAAATATAATAATAATCATTTTATTATTGCCTCTAGGGCATATTTCCAACAGTCTCCCACTTGCACTAGAGTCAATAATCTAGTTACACTATGATGAATCGAACACCCATAGACTTCTGTTGTTGATCATGTTTTGCTCGCGGAGGAGGTTTAGTCAACGGATCTGCGACATTTAGATCCGTGTGCACTTTGCAAATATCTATGTATCCATCTTGAACATTTTCACGAATGGAGTTGAAGCTACGCTTGATGTGACTGGTCTTCTTGTGAAACCTGGGCTCCTTGGCAAGGGCAATAGCTCCAGTGTTGTCACAAAAGAGAGTGATCAGCCTCGACGCGTTGGGAATAACTCCTTGGTCGGTGATGAACTCCTTCATCCAGATTGCTTCATGCGCTGCCTCCGAGGCTGCCATGTACTCCGCTTCACATGTAGATCCCACCACGATGCTCTGCTTACTGCTGCACCAGCTTACTGCCCCACCATTCAAAATATACATGTATCCGGTTTGTGACTTGGAGTCATCCAGATCTGTGTCGAAGCTAGCATTGATGTAACCCTTTACGACAAGCTCTTCGTTAGTTCCATAAACGAGAAACATATCATTAGTCCTTTTCAGGTACTTCAGGATATTCTTGACCGATGTCCAGTGTTCCATGCCGGGATTACTTTGGTGTCTTGCAACCAAACTTACGGCAATTTTTACATCAGGTCTGGTAAACAACATGGCATACATAATAGACCCTATGGCTGAGGCATTGGGGATGACACTCATCTTTTCTTTATCTTCTGCCGTGGTCGGGGATTGAGCCGAGCTCGATTTCACACCTTGCAACACAGGCAACAACCCCTTCTTGGACTGATCCATATTGAACTTCTTCAATATCTTGTCAAGGTATGTGCTTTGTGAAATACCTATATGGCGTCTCGATCTATCTCTATAGATCTTGATGCCTAATATATATGCAGCTTCTCCAAGGTCCTTCATTGAAAAATACTTATTCAAGTAGGCCTTTATGTTGTCCAAAAGTTCTATATCATTTCCCATCAAAAGTATGTCATCCACATATAATATGAGAAATGCTATAGAGCTCCCACTCACTTTCTTATAAACGCATGCTTCTCCATAAGTCTGCATAAACCCAAACGCTTTGGTCATCTGATCAAAGCGAATGTTCCAACTCCGAGAGCTTGCACCAGCACATAAATGGATCGCTGGAGCTTGCATACCTTGTTAGCATTCTTAGGATCGACAAAACCTTCCGGCTGCACCATATACAACTCTTCCTTAAGATAGCCGTTAAGGAATGCCGTTTTGACGTCCATTTGCCATATCTCACAATCATAGTATGCGGCAATTGCTAACATGATTCGGACGAACTTCACTTTGCTACGGGAGAGAAAGTCTCATCGTTGTCAACCCCTTGAACTTGTCGATAACCCTTAGCGACAAGTCGAGCTTTATAGATGGTAAAATTTCCATCCGCGTCCGTCTTCTTCTTAAAGATCCATTTATTTTCTATCGCTCACCAATCATCAGGCAAGTCTGTCAAAGTCCATACTTTATTTTCATACATGGATTCTATCTCGGATTGCATGGCTTCAAGCCATTTATTGGAATCTGGGCCTGCCATCGCTTCTTCATAGTTCGAAGGTTCACCGTTGTCTAACAACATGATTTCCAGGACAGGGTTGCCATACCATTCTGGTGTGGAACATGTCCTTGTGGACCTACGAAGTTCAGTAGTAACTTGATCCGAAGTACCTTGATCATCATCATTAATTTCCTCTCTACACTACTAGGGAAAAGCTTATACACAGAAAGTTACTAGTAGCGAGGGTTAAAAACCCTCGCTACTGCTACTTACCAGTAGCGCAGGTTTTTAAACCTCGCTACTACTAAGTTTATAGCAGTAGCGCGGGTTTTTAACACTCGCTACTACTAAGCGGTCTCTGCCGTGCCCCCCGGGACATGCCATAGTAGTAGCGCGGGTTTTTAACCCTCGCTAATACTAAGTTTGATAGCAGTAGTGTTGGTTTTTAGCCCTCGCTACTACTAAGTGGTGCCATAGTAGTAGGGAGGGGTAGAAACCCGCGCTACTACTAAAGGTCCCATTTTCAAACTCTACCCCCCCCCTCGGTGGATGGCCTTTTCAGTATTAAAAAAATAAAAGAAAATGATGAAAATGTCAAAAAAAAATAAAAGAAAATAAGTTTCCCATGTGATATGTGGTCTAGTTGTTGTGAAAATTTACAAATATGAATTTCGACTTTATTTGCAAAATCTCTCTATAATTTAGTAAAATGGGCATAACTTTTGCATACTAACTCAGATGAAAAAGTTTTTTATATGAAAAATCATCTACTCGAAAAGTTACATCCTCAAAAACCTCAAAAACCAAACAGAAAAAAAGTTACGGGGCTTTTAACATCTGGAGGCAAAAAAATCATTAAATTTCAGTTTTTTTTAATTTTTGTTAAATCTGGTCAAACTATGGTCAAACTAATTATTCAAGAATGTTAGTGTTACTAAATAATTATTTTAGTTTTTTTGAATTTTGGTCAAATCTGGTCAAACTATGGTCAAACTATGGTCAAACTGTGGTCAAACTAATTATTCAAGAAATATTAGTGTTACTAATTTTTTAGAACAATAGTTTCAAACTCAAACAGTGAAATGTGTGACTTCATGCTCAAGCTAAATTCCTGAGGTTAATAGGATTGACATCTTACTATTGTCAGGAAAACAACAAGTGCAGACTTGGAAACGAGGGGAGAATAGAACCCGGAAGTTAAGCGTGCTCAGGCTGGCATAGTGAGAGGATGGGTGACCATCCAGGAAGTTAGATGATTTGGAATGATGAGGGGTCACTAGTGCAAAACCGGGCAATAGCACCGGTTCGTAAGGCCCTTTAGTGCCGGTTCCATAACCGCACTAAAGTGTGGGCACTAAAGGCCCCCCCCCCCTTTAGTACCGGTTCAGCACGAACCGGTGCTAAAGGGCAACCACGTGGCACGAGCCAGCTCCGGGGGCCTGGAGCCCTTTAGTACCGGTTGTTAAGACCAACCGGTACTATACATTTTTAGTTTTATGATTTCTTTTTCATTTAATTTTGTGTTTCCATTTTAATTCTTTTTCGTTTGCTGGTATTCTACGATACTACACATTGTACACGTTATGCATATATATATATATATATATATATATATATATATATAGAGAGAGAGAGAGAGAGAGAGAATTTCTAGTAGAACCAATCATGCATATATATATCATCAATGTCTCACAAACCACCATATTAATTAATTCACACATACACACATGTATAGCTATATACAATTTCTCCTACATATGCATGTTGCCTTCGGAGCCAGTGGCATTAGCCTAATTGGTGCCTTCGGAGCACGATGACAATTGGAAGTGGTTTTCATGGGGCGGTAGCGGGTAATAGTATTCTTCCTTCGGATTTATGACCTGGTCGAGCAAAAATCCCGCTATTTCCTCTTGAAGTGCTTCTACGCGCTCCGTTTCTAGGAGCTTCTCCCGCACCTCTTTGAACTGTTAAGAAGGAGATCAATATGCATGTGTATTAGTTAATAATGATTGAAATTACCTGTTGACTATCCCAAACAAGATGTTATAGTCAGTATTTGCTTTGAGTAGTGAGTCCAGTATTTCAACTGTTCCGGCGTCAACTTTAATGATACACAAGATCCAGTGAAATCTGCATGCACACACGTTTGCATGTCTTAATTAAGCGGGCATATGTAAGCAAAAATATGTAGCTAGCTAGTAGGCAAAAACAGAGAATTTGTAGTACAACACAGTGTGACTCACTGGAAGTTGTAAGGAAGTAGTATATCTTCATTGTATTTGAGGCGCTTCAAGAACTCTAGCATGTTGTCCTCTACGTCCTTTTGATGATGTGGATTTATTAGCCATGTGTATTCATTAACGGTGTTTGGGTCAATGAACCCACTGCCAAAGCGTCCACCTTTTCTCATTTCATACATCTTCATCCTGCATAATACCACAGAAAAGAATATAGTGAGGATAATTACAGGTAATGATTGATCAAAAGGATCACTACAGCTAGCTTGAGACTTAAATTAAAGAAAGAAATCACTTACAGACAATAGCAACTGACGATAGATTTGTCGAGTGCGTCTTGATTGTATAACTGAAACATTTCAGAATACTCAACGGACAAAGCTTTCTCATGGAAGTAATGCTACTCCTTGACATTCACCATGAGGGACAATCGATCTGAAATCTTGGTAATGTTCATGTACCATTGATGCAATTCATACATTCTCGTTGGGAGGTTCTTGACCTTGTCTGGCTCGACCAAAGGTTGGCCCCGGAGATATTTCTGTTTTATTTCATCCTCTTTAAGCACAGGAATGGGCTCGACCTCGAGGAGTTGTCCAACAGTGATGTTGAGAACTTTAGCCTGCATTATATGGTCCTTGGTTATTACCACATTGCCCACCTCGGGAACGTAAACTGCTTGCCCACAATAATATTGGGCGCGCGTACTGTCACGTGTTGTTGGCACAACAAGCGAGGGGATCGATTGCGCCGCCTGTTCTCCCAGCTGGGGAATGGTTTTCTCGCATTTTTTGACAGCTGCTTGTTGTTTGCTCGATCCCGAGCTCACCTCCTTACGTAGACGTGCACGATTTAACTTCCTGATGTGGCGCTCATAGTATGTGTCAACAGGCTTGGGAGCTGGTGGTTGAGCCATACGAATGAAGTGGTCAATCGTTTCCTCAGGCACTTTCTCCCTTGGCGGCGGTGGCGGTTTTGGTGCAAAATGGGCTTCCATCTCGGCCTTCGATATGGCTGCGTTTTCCTCCTCGGACTTGTCATAAGGCCTCTGCGGAAGAGGCGTGAGGCTTGGACCATATTTATATCGCTTGCCTCCGCCTGTACTTCCTGTACTACCTCGACTCGTACCGCTACGCACCATTTTTTTAATGATTGGATTTTGATAACTAACATTTCTATATAACACTAATTATGCTATCATTGCATATGTCAAAATTCTATATGCTATTTCATACTAATTAAGCATCTAACACTAAAAACAGAAAAAACAACTTCTATACATCCATTAAAAAACAGAAAAACAACATTATATAAAAAAACTCCATACTAATTAAACACTAATTATATCCATCTAACATGCATTCATACATATATACGTGTGTGTGTGTGTGTTCATCATGCTTGTGTGTGTGTATGGGCTCGGGGAGGGGCGGCGCCCATGGTGGCCGCCGGGGGCGAGGGAGAGGGGTTAGAGGGGGAGAGATCACAGCGGGGCGACGGCGACGGCGAGGCGACGGCCGGGGGCAGCGAAGGGCCGGGGCGTGACGCGGGGGCGGCGACGCAGGGACGGCGCGACGGGGACGGGCCCGGGGCGGCGACGGAGACGAGGGCGGCGACGGGGACGGGGGCGGCGATGGCGACGGGGACGGGGGCGGCGACGGCGACGGGGTCGGTGACGGCATCGATCGATCGGGGCGGGCGGTGCTTCAATGGGGAAACAGAGGAAGAAACAGAGGGAGAATGAAATTTTTCGAAGTGTTGTATATATAGAAGGCACCTTTAGTACCGGTTGGAGCCACCAACCGGTACTGAAGGCCAGTTTTGGCCAGCCCAAGCGGCGGGAATCAACCCCCTTTAGTACCGGGTGGTGGCATAAACCGGTACTAAAGGCCCCCCCTTTAGTACGGGTTTGTGCCACGACCCGGTACTAAAGGGGGTGCGCTGGCGCAGGTGCGGTGCGGCAAGTTTAGTCCCACCTCGCTAGCCGAGGGGCGACCGCACTGGTTTATAAACCCCCGTGTGGTCGCTCTCTCGAGATCCTCTCCAAAGCAGGCTTACTGGGCCTACGTGTTCTTTGCTGCCCTGTGGGCCCACTTGGCCTTTGCGGGCCTGCATCCTGGCCCAACGACAGGTTGGGTTTCTAGTCGTATGCAGGCCGCTCTGGCCTAGTAGGCGGGCTTTTTTTTGCTTTATTTATTTTTGTGTTGTTTTTTTGTGTATTTAGAGTTTCTTTGTGAATATTTTTGCTTTAGGTACAAAAAATTACAAACTTTCTGTTAGTGCCTGTAGTTTTCAAATTTGAATAGTTTAAATTTGGAATTATTTGAAATTAGTGTGAATCACTAGTTTGTGAATAACTTAACTTTAAAAATCAGTAAAGGCATGAAAGAATTTGTTTGCACATAAAATTTCTTCGCGTTTCAAATGCCAAAACACATAACTACCCTAACTAGTACAGAGGTTCCCCTCTGGGTGTGAAACACAGAAGAAAGTGATGATAGTGAAGCCGATCACATCCCAGATCTTTGGGTGTGAAACTTTTTCTTCGCGTGTGTCCCTTTGCGCCGTAACCATGGAAAATCTTCATCATTTAACGGGATGCTCAGGTCAATATTCACTGTGAATGGAGCAATTTCATCAAACTTTTCATAATCTTCTGACTTGTCTGTCTTGTCATCCACTCCCACGATGTTTCTCTTCCCAGAAAGAACTATGTGCCGCTTTGGCTCATCGTACGATGCATTCGCTTCCTTATCTTTTCTTTTTCTTGGCTTGGTAGACATGTCCTTCACATAGAAAACCTGTGCCACATCATTGGCTAGGACGAATGGTTCGTCTGCATACGCAAGATTGTTGAGATCCACTGTTGTCATTCCGTACTGCGGGTCTTCCGTTACCCCGCCTCGTGTCATATTGACCCATTTGCACCGAAACAAAGGGACCTTTAAACCACGTCGATAGTCAAGTTCCCATATGTCCTGTATATAACCATAATATGTTTCCTTTCCCGTCTTGGTTTCTGCATCAAAGCGGACACCACTGTTTTGGTTGGTGCTCTTCTTATCTTGGGCGATCGTGTAAAATGTATTACCATTTATCTCGTACCCTTTGAAAGTCATTATATTCGAAGATGGTAACTGGGACAGCAAGTACAGGTCATCTTCAATAGAGGTGTCATGCATGGTACGTGTCTGCAACCAGCTGGCGAAACTCCTGGTTTGTTCACGTGTAATCCAGTCATCAGACCGCTCCGGGTGTTTGGAGCGTAGCAAATTCTTGTGTTCATCCATATACGGAGCCACCAAGGCGGAATTCTGTAGAACTGTGTAGTGTGCTTCAGTGAGAGAATGTCCGTCCATACATATTATTTGTTCCCCTCCTAGCGTGCCTTTTCCATCCAGTCTGCCCTTATGCCGCGATTCAGGAACACCAATCGGCTTAAGGTCAGGAATAAAGTCAATACAAAACTCAATGACCTCCTCATTTTGATGGCCCTTGGAGATGCTTCCTTCTGGCCTAGCACGGTTATGAACATATTTCTTTAAGACTCCCATGAACCTCTCAAAGGGGAACATATTGTGTAGAAATACAGGACCCAAAACGTTAATCTCTTCGCATAGGTGAACTAGGACGTGCGTCATGATGTTGAAGAAGGATGGTGGGAACACCAACTCGAAACTGACAAGACATTGCACCAAATCATTCTGTAACCTTGGTATGATTTCTGGATCGATTACCTTCTGAGAGATTGCATTGAGAAATGCACATAGCTTCACAATGGCTAATCGAACGTTTTCCGGTAGAAGCCCCCTCAATGCAACCGGAAGCAGTTGCGTCATAATCACGTGGCAGTCATGAGACTTTAGGTTCTGGAACTTTTTCTCTGCCATGTTTATTATTCCCTTTATATTCGACGAGAAGCCAGACGGTACCTTAATACTGAGCAGGCATTCAAAGAAGATTTCCTTCTCTTCTTTGGTAAGAGCGTAGCTTGCATGACCCTGATGTATGCCGTCTTCTCCGTGCATACGTTGCTGGTCCTCCCGTGCCTCAGGTGTATCTTTTGTCTTCCCATACACGCCCAAGAAGCCAAGCAGGGTCACGCAAAGATTCTTCGTCACGTGCATCACGTCGATTGCGGAGCGGACCTCTAGGTCTTTCCAATATGGCAGGTCCCAAAATATAGATTTCTTCTTCCACATGGGTGCGCGTCCGTCAGCGTCCTTTGGAACAGGTTGTCCGCCAGGACCCTTTCCAAATATCACCTTCAAATCCTTGACCATATCATGTACATCAGCACCAGTACGGTGGCGAGGCTTCGTCCGGTGATCCGCCTCACCTTTGAAATGCTTGCCTTTCTTTCTTACGGGATGCCTGCTCGGAAGAAATCGACGATGTCCCAGGTACACATTCTTCTTACAACTATTCAAATATATACTGTCGGTATCATCCAAACAGTGCGTGCATCCGCGGTATCCCTTGTTTGTCTGTCCTGAAAGGTTACTGAGAGCAGGCCAATCATTGATGGTCACGAACAGCAACGCCTTTAGGTCAAATTCTTCCCCCATGTGCTCATCCCACGCACGTACACCTGTTCCATTCCACAGTTGTAAGAGTTCTTCAACTAATGGCCTTAGGTACACATCAATGTCGTTGCCGGGTTGCTTAGGGCCTTGGATGAGCACTGGCATCATAATGAACTTCCGCTTCATGCACAACCAAGGAGGAAGGTTATACAAACATAGAGTCACAGGCCAGGTGCTATGGTTGCTGCTCTGCTCCCCAAAAGGATTAATGCCATCTGCGCTTAGACCAAACCATACGCTCCTTGCGTCATCTGCAAACTCCTTCCCGTACTTTCTTTCGATTTTTCTCCACTGCGACCCGTCAGCGGGTACTCTCAACTTTCCGTCTTTCTTACGGTCTTCTCTGTGCCATCGCATCGCCTTGGCATGCTCTTTGTTTTGGAACAAACGTTTCAACCGTGGTATTATAGGAGAATACCACATCACCTTGGCAGGAATCTTCTTCCTGGGGCGCTCGCCCTCGACATCACCATGCTCATCGCGGCTGATCTTATAGCGCAATGCACCACATACCGGGCAAGCGTTCAAATCCTCGTACTCACCGCGGTAGAGGATGCAATCATTAGGGCATGCATGTATCTTCTGCACCTCTAACCCTAGAGGGCAGACAGCCTTCTTTGCTTCGTACGTACTCTCGGGCAATTCGTTGTCCTTTGGAAGCATATCCTTTATCATTACCAGCAACTTTCCAAATCCCTTGTCAGATACACCATTCTCTGCCTTCCATTGCAGCAATTCCAGTGTGGTGCCCAGCTTTTTCTTGTCACCTACGCAATTCGGGTACAACAATTTTTTGTGATCCTCTAACATGCGCTGCAACTTCTTCTTCTCCAAATCACTTGCGCAGTTTCTCTTTGCATCGGCAATGGCCCGACCTAGATCATCAACGGGCTCATCTGATGCCTCTTCTTCAGCTTCTTCCCGCATTGCCGGCCCAGCTTCTTCCCGCATTACCGGCTCAGCTTCTTCCCCCATTGTTGTATCATCGTATTCAGGGAACCCATGGCCAGGATAGCTGTCGTCGTCCTCTTCTTCTTCATTGTCTTCCATCATAACCCCTCTTTCTCCGTGCTTGGTCCAAACATTATAGTGGGGCATGAAACCGGACTCAAACAGGTGGACGTGAATGGTTCTTGACGTAGAGTAATTGCGACCATTCTTACAGCCAGCACATGGACAAGGCATAAAACCATCCGCCCGCTTGTTTGCCTCAGCCGCAAGCAGAAAAGTATGCACGCCCTCAACGAACTGGGGAGAGCATCGGTCATCGTACATCCATTGCCGGCTCATCTTCATTACACAACACCGAATAGACCAAATTAATACAAGTTCATACATAAAGTTCATACAACACTTAAATGCAACAAACAAATAACTCTCTAGCTAAAGCATTTAAATGCAACAACAAATGCGATCAAGATCGCAACTAAGGTAACAATTGATCCAACAGCATAATGATACCAAGCCTCACTATCGATGGCATATTTTCTAATCTTTCTAATCTTCAAGCGCATTTTCTCCATCTTGATCTTGTGATCATCGACGACATCGGCAACATGCAACTCCAATTCCATCTTCTCCCCCTCAATTCTTTTCAATTTTTCTTTCAAGTACTCGTTTTCTCTTTCAACTAAATTTAACCTCTCGACAATAGGGTCGGTTGGAATTTCCGGTTCACATACCTCCTAGATAAAAATATCTATGTCAACTTGATGGGCATAATTTGTCATAAACACGAAATGCAACAAATAGTTTTAAAAGAGAATATACCACATCCGAATCATAACAAGGACGAGGGCCGACGGGGACGGATATCAAAACCATGGCACTATGTATAACAAACAACGTACGGGTAAGATAATTATTATACGAGTAACTATATATCCAAATCACACAAACATCAATTTTTTATATAAAATTTCATGAACAAGAGGCTCACCACAAGGTGGTGCCGGCGACGGGACGGTGCGGGCGATCGACGGTGGTTACGACGGAGATTTAGAAGGCACTAACTAAACCACACCTACATATGCAAACTAAGTGTTATTTTGACCTCAAATTGCATATAAATCAAATACTAGCACATATATATATTTCCTCCCAAATTACTAAACTCACAAATTAATAACTATATAAAGCATTGCAAGAGCTAATCTAGCAATGAGAGATGAAAGGACAAAGTTGCTAACCTTTGTGATCACTTGAATGGATGGGGGCCTTCAAATCTTGACAAATTTTGGGCAAAATGTGTGATGAGCTCGAGGGGAGAAGAGGAAGAACAGAGAGGAGAGGAGAGGGGAAAGGGGGAAGAACAGAGCGGGCTGGACGAAGGGTTTATATGCAGGAGGACCTATAGTACCGGTTCGTGGCACGAACCGCTACTAAAGGTGCTGGAGGGGGCCCAGACTGGCAACATCCTACCACCACCCTCATTAGTACCGGTTCATGGCACGAACCGGTGCTAAAGGTTAGCCACGAACCGGTACTAATGGGAGCGGCCCGGCTAGCCGTTGGAACCGGCACTAATGTATACATTTGTGCCGGCTCTAATACAAACCGGCACTAATGTGCTTCACGTTTGACCCTTTTTCTACTAGTGCGCTGAACAACAATTTTACTAATCATTAAGAGCTTTCATTATCTGCTCCTTAATCTGAAACTTGATAGCTCCCTCTACTGGAGTATGATAGGTTCAGTGTGTAGCCCGAACTTTTTCAGAATGCAGGGCTCGAGTAAAATTTAAATTCCTGTCAGATTTAGGCAACTTCTGAACTATTAATTATGTTTCTTGTAAAAATCATAAGTACAAGAAATTCAGAATTACTGATTGTTATCATTTATGTCAGATGACACTGTAATTATGTATGCGTGTTCTAAATTTCTGAATATTTTGATAATTTATTTGTATGCAGTTAAGGGGGAAATTGATTGCACCAAGAGTTGTTGCATGAGTGATATTGGTGTTAAGTCCAAACATGAAGATGGTGACCTAGTGATGGACAAAGATGCAAGCTTACTGGATGCTCACCGCAAGAATTATTATCAGTTTTAAAAATTTTGTGATCATAGTATACTGTTGTTGGCTACTGTTGTGATTTTTGTTAAGTACTTTAGTGTTATTGCAACTAAATTTTTCTTTCAAGTACTCGTTTTCTCTTTCAACTAAATTTAACCTCTCGACAATAGGGTCGGTTAGAATTTCCGGTCACATACCTCCTAGATAAAAATATCTATGTCAACTTGACGGGCATAATTTGTCATAAACACGAAATGCGACAAATAGTTTTAAAAGAGAATATACCACATCCGAATCATAACAAGGACGAGGGCCGACGGGGACAGATACCAAAACCATGGCACTATGTATAACAAACAACGTACGGGTAAGATAATTATTATACGAGTAACTATATATCCAAATCACACAAACATCAATTTTTTATATAAAATTTCATGAACAAGAGGCTCACCACAAGGTGGTGCCGGCGACGGGACGGTGCAGGCGATCGACGGTGGTTACGACGGAGATTTAGAAGGCACTAAGTAAACCACACCTACATATGCAAACTAAGTGTTATTTTGACCTCAAATTGCATATAAATCAAATACTACCACATATAATTCCTCCCAAATTACTAAAACCCACAATTAATCACTATATAAACCAATGCAAGAGCTAATCTAGCAATGAGAGATGAAAGGACAAAGTTGCTAACCTTGGTGATCATTTGAATGGATGGGGGCCTGCAAATCTTGACAAATTTGGGGCAAATTTTGTGATGAACTCGAGAGGAAGAAGGGAAGAACAGAGGAGAGGGAGAGGGGAAAGGGGGAAGAACAGAGTGCGGGTGGACGAAGGGTTTATATAGGACGACCTTTAGTACCGGTTCGTGCCACGAACCGGTACTAAAGGTGCTGGAAGGGCCCCACTCTGACAACATCCTGCCACCACTTTCTTTAGTACCGGTTCGTGGCACGAACCGGTGCTAAAGGTTTGCCATGAACCGGTACTAAAGAGCTCCTCCCACCTAGCCGTTGGAACCGGCACTAATGGACACATTAGTGCCGGTTCTGTTACAAACCGGGACTAATGTGTCTCACATTTGACCCTTTTTCTACTAGTGGGTGATTAGATATTAAATCGAGCAGCGATGAGGGGTGATTAGAGATTTGAGGTTAAAATAATTCAGAAATTTGAAAATTAGGGGGAAATATTCGAATTTTTTTCGAAAAAATTCAAAAAAAACCATAGATTAGAGATTAGTAGTAGCGCGGGTTTTTACCCACGCTACTACTAACGGACGTAGTAGTAACGCGGGTGGCACCCGCGCTACTGCACTTACCGGTTCAAGAGGTAGTACTTCATCAAGTTCCACTTTCCTCCCACTTACTTCTTTCGAGAGAAACTCTTTCTCGAGAAAGGACCCATTCTTGGCAACAAAGATCTTGCCTTCGGATGTGAGGTAGAAGGTATACCCAATGATTTCCTTTGGGTATCCTATGAAGACGCATTTTTCCGACTTGGGTTCGAGCTTTTCAGGTTGAAGTTTCTTGACATAAGCATCGCATCCCCAAACTTTTAGAAACGACAGCTTAGGTTTCTTTCCAAACCATAATTCATACGGTGTCGTCTCAACGGATTTAGACGGTGCCCTATTTAAAGTGAATGTAGTTGTCTCTAAAGCGTATCCCCAAAACGAAAGCGGTAAATCGGTAAGAGACATCATAGACCGCACCATATCCAATAGAGTGCAACCATGATGTTCGGACACACCGTTACGCTGAGGTGTTCCAGGCAGCATGAGTTGTGGAACAATTCCACATTTCCTGAAGTGCGTACCAAACTCGTAACTTAAATATTCTCCCCCATGATCTGATCGTAAGAACTTTATTTTTCTGTCATGTTGATTCTCTACCTCATTCTGAAATTCCTTGAACTTTTCAAAGGTCTCAGACTTGTGTTTCATTAAGTAGACGTACCCATATCTACTTAAGTCATCAGTGAGGGTGAGAACATAATGATAGTCACCGCGAGCCTCCATGCTCAGTGGACCGCACACATCTGTATGTATAATCTCCAATAAGTTGGTTGCTCGCTCCATTGTTCCGGAGAATGGAGTCTTGGTCATTTTGCCCATGAGGCATGGTTCGCACGTGTCAAATGATTCGAAATCAAGAGACTCCAAAAGTCCATCCGTATGGAGCTTCTTCATGCGTTTGACACCAATGTGACCAAGGCGGTAGTGCCACAGATATGTGGGACTATCATTATCAATCTTACATATTTTGGTATTCACACTATGAATATGTGTAACATCACATTCGAGATTCATTAAGAATAAACCATTGACCAGCGGGGCATGACCATAAAACATATCTCTCATATAAATAGAACAACCATTATTCTCGGATTTAAATGAGTAGCCATCTCGTATTAAACGATATCCAGATACAATGTTCATGCTCAAAGCTGGCACTAAATAACAATTATTGAGGTTTAAAACTAATCACATAGGTAAATGTAGAGTTAGCGTGCCGACGACAATCACATCGACCTTGGAACCATTCCTGACGCGCATCGTCACCTCGTCCTTCGCCAGTCTCCGCTTATTCCGCAGCTCCTGTTTTGAGTTACAAATATGAGCAACTGTACCGGTATCAAATACCCAGGAGCTACTACGAGTACTGGTAAGGTACACATCAATAAAATGTATATCACATATACCTTTGGTGTTGCCGGCCTTCTTATCCGCTAAGCACTTGGGGCAGTTCCGCTTCCAGTGATCGTTCCCTTTGCAATAAAAGCACTCAGTCTCAGGTTTGGGTTCGTGCTTTGGCTTCTTCCCAACAACTGGTTTACCGGGCGCGGCAACTCCCTTGCCGTCCTTCTTGAAGTTCTTCTTACCCTTGCCTTTCTTGAAACTAGTGGTTTTATTGACCATCAACACTTGATGTTCCTTTTTGATTTCTACCTCTGCTGATTTCAGCATTGAAAATACCTCAGGAATGGTTTTCACCATCCCCTGCATATTGTAGTTCATCACAAAGCTCTTGTAGCTAGGTGGGAGCGACTGAAGAATTCTGTCAATGACCGCCTCATCCAGGAGGTTAATGTCCAGCTGGAACAAGTGGTTGTGCAACCCAAATATATTGAGTATGTGCTCGCTGACAGAACTATTTTCCTCCATCTTACAACTGTAGAACTTGTTAGAGACTTCATATCTCTCGACCTGGGCATGAGCTTGGAAAACCATTTTTAGCTCTTCGAACATCTCATATGCTCCATGTTCCTCAAAATACTTTTGGAGCCCCGGTTCTAAGCTGTAAAGCATGCCGCACTGAACGAGGGAGTAGTCATCAACACGCGACTGCCAAGTGTTCATAACGTCTTGGTTTGCTGGGACGGGTGCTTCACCTAGTCGTGCTTCTAGGACATATGCTTTCTCGGCAGCTATGAGGATGATCCTCAGGTTCCGGACCCAGTCCGTATAGTTGCTGCCATCATCTTTCAGCTTGGTTTTCTCTAGGAACGCGTTGAAGTTGAGGTTGACATGAGCGTGGGCCATTTGATCTACAAGACATTTTGCAAAGGTTTTTGACTAAGTTCATGATAATTAAGTTCATCTAATCAAATTATTTAATGATCTCCCACTCAGATTAGACATCCCTCTAGTCATCTAAGTGATACATGATCCGAGTCAACTAGGCCGTGTCCGATCATCACGTGAGACGGACTAGTCATCATCGGTGAACATCTCCATGTTGATCGTATCTTCTATACGACTCATGTTCGACCTTTCAGTCTCTTGTGTTCCGAGGCCATGTCTGTACATGCTAGGCTTGTCAAGTCAACCTAAGTGTTTTGCATGTGTAAATATGTCTTACACCCGTTGTATGTGAACGTTAGGATCTATCACACCAGATCATCACGTGGTGCTTCGAAACAAGGAACTTTCGCAACGGCGCACAGTTAGGGGGAACACTTTCTTGAAATTGTTATGAGGGATCATCTTATTTACTACCGTCGTTCTAAGCAAATAAGATGCAAAAACATGATAAACATCACATGCAATCAAATAGTGACATGATATGGCCAATGTCATTTTGCTCCTTCGATCTCCATCTTCGGGGCGCCATGATCATCATCCTCACCGGCATGACACCATGATCTCCATCATCATGATCTCCATCATCGTGTCTCCATGAAGTTGTCTCGCCAACTATTACTTCTACTACTATGGATAACGGTTTAGCAAAGAAGTAAAGTAATTACATGGCATTATTCAGTGACACGCAGGTCATACAATAAATAAAGACAACACCTATGGCTCCTGCCGGTTGTCATACTCATCGACATGCAAGTCGTGATTCCTATTACAAGAACATGATCAATCTCATACATCACATATATTTCATTCATCACATCCTTTTGGCCATATCACATCACAATGCATATGCTGCAAAAACAAGTTAGACGTCCTCTAATTGTTGTTGCAAGTTTTTACGTGGCTGCTATAGGGTTCTAGCAAGAACGTTTCTTACCTACGCCAAAACCACAACGTGATATGCCAATTTCTATTTACCCTTCATAAGGACCCTTTTCATCGAATCCGATCCGACTAAGGTGGGAGAGACAGACACCCGCTAGCCACCTCATGCAACTAGTGCATGTCAGTTGGTGGAATCTGTCTCACGTAAGTGTACGTGTAAGGTCGGTCCGGGCCGCTTCATCCCACGATGCCGCTGAAACAAGATAAGACTAGTAGTGGCAAGTGAATTGACAAAATCTACGCCCACAACAAAATTGTGTTCTACTCGTGCATAGAAACTACGCATAGACCTAGCTCTGATGCCACTGTTGGAGATCGTTACAGAAAATAAAAAATTTCTACGCATCACCAAGATCAATCTATGGAGTCATCTAGCAATGAGAGAGATAGGAGTGCATCTACATATCCTTGTAGATCGCGAGCGGAAGTGTTCAAGAGAATGGGGTTGATGGAGTCGTACTCGTCGTGATCCAAATCACCGATGGTCCTAGCATCGAACGGACGGCACCTCCGTGTTCAACACACATACGGAGCGAAGACGTCTCCCGCGCCTTGATCTAGCAAGGAGGAGGGAGAGGTTGAGGAAGAAAGCTCCAGCAGCAGCACAACAGCGTGGTGGTGATGGAGAGGCAGCACTCCGGCAGGGCTTCGCCAAGCTTCTATGGAGGAGGAAAGGTGTTGGGGAGGGGAGGGGCTGCGCCTTGGAGGTGTGTGTGCAGCCCTCCCCTCACCCCTCTATTTAAAGGGGGATGAGGAAGTGGGCCGGCCCCCTGTAGATGAGATCTAGAAGGGGGGGCGGGGGCGGCCAAGGGGGGACTTGCCCCCCAAGCTAGGGGGCGCCTCCGTTAGGGTTTCCCCCCAACCCTAGGTGCATGGGCCCAAGGGGGGATGCGCCCAGCCCTCTAAGGGCTAGTTCCGTTCCCACTATGGCCCATGAGGCCCTCCGGGATAGGTGGCCCCTCCCGGTGGACCCTCGGAACCCTTCCGGTGGCCCCGGTACAATACCGGTATGCCCCAAAACTTTCAGGTGACCGTACTACAACTTCCAATATATAAATCTTCACCTCCGGACCATTACGGAACTCCTCGTGACGTCCGGGATCTCATCCGAGACTCCGAACAACATTCGGTAATCACATACAAGTCTTCCTAATAACCCTGGCGTCACTGAACCTTAAGTGTGTAGACCCTACGGGTTCAGGAATCACGCAGACATGACCGAGACGGCTCTCTGGTCAATAACCAACAACGGGATCTGGATACCCATGTTGGCTCCCACATGTTCCACGATGATCTCATCGGATGAACCACGATGTTGAGGATTCATGTAATCCCGTATACAATTCCCTTTGTCAATCGATACGTTACTTGCCCGAGATTCGATCATCGGTATCCCAATACCTTGTTCAATCTCGTTATCGGCAAGTCACTTTACTCGTTACGTAATGCATGATCCCATGACCAACCACTTGGTCACATTGAGCTCATTATGATGATGCATTACCGAGTGGGACCAGAGATACCTCTCCGTCACACGGAGCGACAAATCCCAGTCTCGATTCGTGCTAACCCAACAGACACTTTCGGAGATACCTGTAGTGCACCTTTATAGTCACCCAGTTACGTTGTGACGTTTGGTACACCCAAAGCACTCCTACGGTATCCGGGAGTTACACAATCTCATGGTCTAAGAAACTGATACTTGACATTAGAAAAGCTTTAGCAAACGAACTACACGATCTTGTGCTATGCTTAGGATTGGGCGTTGTCCATCACATCATTCTCCTAACGATGTGATCCCGTTATCAATAACATCCAATGTCCATAGTCAGGAAACCATGACTATCTGTTGATCAATGAGCTAGCCAACTAGAGGCTCACTAGGGACATGTTGTGGTCTATGTATTCACACATGTATCACAGTTTCTGGTTAATACAATTATAGCATGAACAATAGACAATTATCAAGAACAAGGAAATATAATAATAATCATTTTATTATTGCCTCTAGGGCATATTTCCAACATACTCACCCCATTCCAAAATACTTGTCGGAGAAATGGATGTATGTAGACATATTTTAGTTCTAAGTACATCTACTTTTATCCATTTCTCCGACAAGTATTTCAGGACAGAAAGAGTACTATTTAATAAAAACAACATTTTTTCGTGGCAATCCAACCTTTCATATAATACACCAGTGGAACAATGTGCGTTGCTATGTTCTGCAATGCATATACTTTAGAAAGCATCTCTGGTCTACTACGCCTACTATTTCTTTTGAATGCACTCTTTATTATTTTGGTTGTTGGTATGAAGAAAAAATTGAGCTACAAAATAAAATTCACTAAGTAGACGTGCATGACCTTGGTATCAAGAATGATGGCTTACATAAATTTTGGAACGTGTGTTGCCACGTATAGGCATTTAAAAAAAGGACAAATATTGATATTAGAAAAACCTGAGTATCTGCACAATTCGTGAATGTATGCGGTTAACATGTAATTTGGAAAGAAAAAGGGCAATAGGAAGTCATTTACTAATAGAGGACATAACTAATCTTTGATTACTTTGGGACAGAATTCAAGAACTGCCAATGCAAATCATTAATACATGCCCACTCTCCTCTTGTGAATGTCTTCTCCGATAGGCCCTACAACCTAGATAGTTGTCGTGGAATCAATGGACATCATCATCCTCTACTATGTGGCTTGCTTATGATGAACCTACAAAAGATGGAATTAATCAAGGAAAGCATCATGCAATTGAAACTTAAAAAATGCATGACTACTTTGTAGTAGAGGTTGAGTAACTACATAATTAAACATATCAAGCTTGACTTACACTTTTTAACTAATAATCACTTGATTGTCCTCTGTAACCTATACTGACATGCTATAATTGGACAATAACATGCTTATTTATAAATTTCATAATTGAAAAGAAATCATGAACTATGGGCAAAAGAATGATGGACCAAGCATTACATATTAGACAGAACATGTGACGTTCATTGCCATGCATGCTAGTACTAATCAAAAATTGTGCGCGCCTTAGACCTACTATAGGAGCGCTCATGTGGTCGTTGGCTGGTGGCCGACATCTTATCATGAGATCGTAGCATTCTTCTCTTGAATTTTCCATTCTTGTTTCCATTTTCTTTATTTTCCTTGTGCAATTGGCGTGCTCTCTCCCTTCCTCTATCAATACACGATGCAGCTCTCCTGTGTACTTTCTATGCTGCATTCTTGTGTGCAGTTTTTAAACTTGGTACATGAACTTAAATGCTAAGGTTCAATAGATGATATATGATGCAAGGATAGAAGCACATACAACCTCAACTTAGCTCCCAAAATCTGTTACTTTTCTAGCTAATCATACCAGCTGAAGCAAGTCTGGAACATCCATATAAAGCTACATGTGATACGTAAACATCTTAACATAGTCAGGAAGAAAATGAGTGGCAAAAAATGAAGTAATCTCTATTTTTCTTTATCTTGTGATCTCTGCAGCCTCATTGTTCAGAAATGGTGTTCCTACCAACCGTGATCAATAGAAAATGGATCATGCTATTAAACAATAAATAGTTCTAATAGCGGAACTTAGCATTTTTTCTATTTTATACCAAAATTTCAGTTTATCAGTAGCTTATGGTGGAACATGTTGACAGGCGATATCATTCTGCTACAATGTTGGTTAGGTTAGGAAGATGGAGGTAGTGCTTTGCTAGAAGAGATGTCTAATCACTAGTAGAAAAACACCTAATAGTCCCGGTTCGTGAGGGCCTTTAGTCCCGGTTCATGAACCGGGACTAATGGGCCGTTACTAATACCTCCATCCATTAGTCCCGGTCCAAACTAGAACCGGGACTAATGTGCCTCCACGTGGCTCTGTGCGCCGAGCCCAGTCAGGGGGCCTTTGGTCCCGGTTGGTGGCACCAACCGGGACCAAAAGTCCATGTTTTTTTTTGGAAATTGGCTGCTTTAGGGGTTTTGGGGGTTTAGGTTGTTATATTAGCTAGCTAATAGAGAGAAGTGTCCTCTCTTATATCTTCGTCCTTGGTTTACCAACGCTGCTGCTATATATGTTCATTTCACCAGCTGATATAATAACGCATGCATGCTCGCACACATCAGCATATATAATAACAAGTACTCGTCCGACTAATCATGCATCATCATACAACTTCTACTCGTTATTAATAATAAGTCATACGATCATCATTCTCATAGTCATCGAACCCAACCCTATATAATTGTTCTTAGCACATAATCATCAGTATGAGGTAGGACCTAAACACCCTTAAGGTAAAATAGCATAAAACAATATAGACCCTGACTCTCCATTATGAAGAATGGCGATCATCCTGTCTCCAATTTTTGCCCTTCGCTGAATGTTGCTTCCAAGAAGCTCCTTACGACTGTCCATACATTTTTTCCATTCTTTGATTCTCATGTCTCCACTTATTTTAGAAACCCGGTATGGACAGTTGAGATTCATAGGACGACCTGGTTGTATGTTCAAAACATGAAGGCTACCGTGTGTATACATCAGATGAGGCACACAATCATTCGGGATTATCTGTTGAAAAACATAGTAATAACTTCGTAGTTAGCAATGATATGATGTACTAGTTTTAGAAGTGTGCAAAAAGATGCATGGATGTTGTAATAGTACAAAAATCTTACCAGAGTATATCCATGGTAGTTACCGTAGTTCAACACGTGCACTAGTGGCACGTATTGGCCATAATGTTGAGGAGTTCAATTGTAGACATTGTAATTCTCAAGATCAGTACAAAATGCGACCAGATGATTTTTCTCCTGATAAGTTAGTTCGGAGCCTTCGGTGTAGTAGGTTCTGTCTACCATCTTCAGCACATTCTTTGAAGAATGAAAATAAGCTGTCAATGGAGAATAAGTTGTCAACTATTTTGAAATAAACAATATAAATTACTTAATAACTATGTTAAGCTCACAAGGGGAAAGAATTGGAGGTGTATCCACAAGGACGAAAATCGTAGGTCTCTGTTGCTCGATTGTAGGATCACCAAGATCCATGGTAACAAGCATACCCTCATCAAAACCATACATCTTGCAAAGTGCTTCCCAATTTTTGCAACCAAAATGGGTTACACTCTGAGCATTGTACAGCTTTACTTGAAAATCCACACCATGATGGGTACTTAGGATAATTTTTTTGGTTTCGAAACTTTCATGGTCTTCAAAACCCATCCTCTCCAAGACATAGCGTCTTGCAAAGCATGGGATAAGCTAGTCGAATTGGAAAAGATGAAAAATATTGTCATGATTAAAATAGTTGAAGTCATGAGTAATTACGAAAAAAAAACTATTATCGTCGGTTGCGTACCGTATGAACATTGAAGGTCTCCTCGAGCTTAATGCTGAAGCGACGATCTTCGTCCACCACAATGAACCTGTCGCAGATACCTCGGTCGTCATGGCACCAGTCGCACTCCCCCGGGTGGTTTTCGTCGTCCGATGAGTACGACATTTCCGGCCTACGGTCATAATTCAAATATTAAACTAGAGCATTATTATTAATCACGGGTTGACTATCGATGATCGATGTACGTAGCGCCTCCTTTCATTCCCGAATACATTATTATATCAAATTGTCTAGCACACGGGAATGAAGGAGAACTTATCCAATATGAGCATTCAATAAGCAAAACCAAATCATAAAATAAGCAAAACCAAATCATAAAATAAAGTATAGTATTCAAATTAGCATGCATTCAATAATTATAAGCAAAAGTACATCATCTCTTGGTGTCCGTACATCGTCGAATATTATCACTAATACAACTAGAACCGTAGCGCCCGACGGGTATCGACGCGAGCGGTGGACACCCAAAGATAAGGAACCATCACAGGATCATAGCTCCAGTGAGATCCCTGAAGAACCTGCCAGGTATTGTCGAATCTGCCCTCCAATGCAACCATGTAGCGACGGACGTGCTCGTCCTCCTCGCTGACACGGTGACGTACCACCTCCGCAGTGCCCGAATGCCTCACCACCGTCACTGGCCCACGCGTCCGCCACCAAACAAGGATCGGGTCAACAACGGGCTGCCTCCTCACCAACCTACATCCCCCGGAAGGTAGCACCTCCCAATACCAGCCCGGCGGAGCCCAGTCCCGAACATGGCCCTGATCAAGCAGGCCTCCACCGCCGAGTCGACGACGACGAGGATGCGGGATAGGCATCGCCGACGTCGATGCGGCAACTACTTCTATATATAGTTAAATAAAAGTAGTTTTATTAATTAAATCAACTATCTAGTTCAACTACTAAGCACTTACTATAAATAAATAAGTAGTACTTACTAAAAACAAACTACTCCTATATATAGTAAAATAAATTAGTTTATTAAATCAACTAGCTAGTTCAACTATATATAAATTACTTCTTATTTTTTTCCTTTTTCTAAATACTATGAACAAAAAAATCTAACATAATATAACCGAATTAATTACTACACATCTAATCTAACAAAAAAAATCTAATCTAACAAAAAAAACTATGAACTACATATCTAAATTACTACACACATCTAATCTAACAAAAAAATCTAATTAATCTAACAAAAAAATCTAACATAATATAAACAAATTAATTACTACACATCTAATCTAACCAAAAAAATCTAATCTAACAAAAAAATCTATGAACTACATATCTAAATTACTACACACATCTAATCTAACAAAAAAATCTAATTAATCTAACAAAAAAATCTAACATAATATAAACAAATTAATTACTACACATCTAATCTAACCAAAAAAATCTAATCTAACAACAAAATCTATGAACTACATATATCTAAATTACTACACATCTAACCTAACAAAAAAATCAAATTAAATCTAACAAAAAAATGACGGTGACGGCCGGCGAAGGCGACGGCGAGGTGCTCACGTACGGCCGGCGACGGCGACGGCGAAGGCGATGGCGAGGTGTGGAGCGGGGCAGTGACGGCGACGGCGAGGTGCGGAGCGGGGCGGCGATGGCGACGGCGAAGGCGACGGCGAGTGCGGAGCGGGGCGGCGACGGCGTCGAGGCGGCGCGGGTCGGGGCGGCCCGACGTCGATCGGGGCACGGCACGGCCGGGCTTGGCGGGGCGCGCGGGCGGCGACAGCGCGGGGCGAGGCTGGGCGGGGCGGCGCGGGGCGGCGATGGCGTCGGGGCGGGGCGGGGCGGGGCGGCGACGGGAGTGGAGCAGGAGAGATCGAAAACTGCTAAGTCCTGTATATATAGCAAGAGCATCGGTCCCGGTTGGTGGCTCCAACCGTGACTAATGCCCCCTTTAGTCCTGGTTGGTGCCACCAACCGGGACCAAAGGCCTCTTTTCAGCAGCCCAAAGGGCGGGAAACGAAGACCTTTGGTCCCGGTTGGTGGCTCCAACTGGGACTAAAGGGGGGGCGTTGGTACCGGTTGGTGCCACGAACCGGTACTAATGCACCCATTTAGTTCCGGTTGGTGCCACCAACCGGGACTAAAGGCTATGTGCTGCCCGCGTCGCGGCACGAAAGTTTAGTCCCACCTCGCTAGCTGAGGGAGCTCGAGAGTGGTTTATAAACCCCAGTCCCGCTGCCCTCTCGAGCTCCTCTCAAATGCAGGCTTACGGGCCTAAACGCACTATATGTGCATGTGGGCCTATTGGGCCTATTGCGGGCCTGAATCCTGGCCCATTGTTGGGTTTCAAGTCGTATTCAGGCCGTGGTAGCCCTTTAGGTGGCACTTTTTTTATTTTATTTATTTTATTTTGATTCTTCCTGCAGCTGTTTTTTTAGTCCCACCTCGCCAAGCGAGAGGCACTCGCAGCTGTTTATAAGCCCTGAGTGCAGAGGCGATGACGAAGAGGCTCAATGCTCCTGCATGTTGGTTAGCTTCAAGCCTTGAGGAATACGGTAGACTGCACAGAGCTATGTGCAGTGCAGTTGACACTATTCCGAAAGGCTTGAAGCAAATTAACAAGCATTGCGCCTCTTTTTTATTTTTAATGACTTATTACAACTGAGAAATAAAAAGAAAAAAAATAAATATAGCTGAAAAGAAAAAAAACTATATAGAGAACTCCTCAGAAATGAATTGAAGCAAAAAATAGTTGTGATTAACTTTACTAAAATATGAGCATAGATGCTTATTTTTAATGACTTATTACAACTCAGAAATAAAAAGAAAAAAATAAATATAGCAGAAAAGAAAAAAACTATATAAAAAGATACTCAGAAATGAATTGAAGCAAAAAATAGTTGTGATTAACTGTACTAAAAAAGGAGCATAGATGCTTATTTTTAATGACTTATTACAACTCAAAAATAAAAAGAAAAAAATAAATATAGCAGAAAAGAAAAAAACTATATAAAAAGATACTCAGAAATGAATTGAAGCAAAAAATAGTTTTGATTAACTGTACTAAAAAATGAGCATAGATGCTTATTTTTAATGACTTATTACAACTGAGAAATAAGAAGAAAAAAATAAATATATCTAAAAAGAAAAAAAACTATATAGAAAACTACTCAGAAATGAATTGAAGCAAAAAATAGTTGTGATTAACTGTACTAAAAAAGGAGCATAGATGCTTATTTTTAATGACTTATTACAACTCAGAAATAAAAAGAAAAAACATATAACAGAAAAGAAAAAAAACTATATAAAAAGATACTCAGAAATGAATTGAAGCAAAAAATAGTTTTGATTAACTGTACTAAAAAAGGAGCATAGATGCTTATTTTTAATGACTTATTACAACTCAGAAATAAAAATAAGAAAAAATAGTTGTGATTAACTTTACTAAAATATGAGCATAGATGCTTATTTTTAATGACTTATTACAATTCAAAAATAAATAGAAGAAAAAATAGTTATGATTAACTTTACTAAAAAATGAGCGTAGATGCTTATTTTTAATGACTTATTACAACTCAGAAATAAAAAGAAAAAAATAAATATAGCAGAAAAGAAAAAAAACTATATAAAAGCTACTCAGAAATGAGCATAGATGCGCTTATAGAGGCAATTCAAATTAAATTCATTACAAATTTCAAGAGAAATTTGTAGAATTTAGCCTAAATTCCCTATATAAGGGCATCTATTTTTATTTTCAGAGGAGCTCAATAAGGCAGAGAGGGAGGGGCTTATTAACCGGTCTGATTCCCCTCCGGTTGGCGAGGTGGGACTAAACTTTGGCCGCAAGGAGGACCAATCCTTTAGTCCCGGTTGGTGGAATGGACCGGGACTAATGGTCGTCCTTTGGTCCCGATTCAGCCCACCAACCGGGACCAATGGTGGTGGGCCAGGAGCGAGGGCCATTGGTCCCGGTTCGTCCCACGAACCGGGACCAATGACCCACGTGGCTCGGCCGGCCCCTGGGGCTCACGAACCGGGTCCAATGCCCCCATTGGTCCCGGTTCTGGGTTGAACCAGGACTAATGGGCTGGACCGGCCTAGACCATTGGCCCCTTTTCTACTAGTGAATGGTACCTGCTGAGGGAAGTCGTTGAAGTGGCCATCCATGGCGGCCACCTTCCGAGCGTTGACACATGACCTCATCCATTGGTGTCACACTAAAGTGTGCAAAATCCTCACAGCTCACTTTGTCGTCTCAGGGTGTTGGCTGCTGGGTTGATTCATTTATGCTCGTCCATCCATCCGCGGTAGCACTTACCCATGATGGAAATAATGCATGGGTAGGAAGATGATGATACGAGGGACATCAGTTGGGTGAAGACTCTTCCCGTAATTGACTCTCAACCGAATCGACCGTAAGGCGCGCTCCTTGGGCACCTCCTCTGGTGACGCGCTACGCGACCGAATCAACCCTGAGTCGTGTTGTTATTTTAGAGGATACATCCTATTCCCAGTAGGAGTATTGCTTTTGTTCATAGCATCGAACAACTATTGTTCTCTCATGAACAACCTCCTTGCAATAAGCATTATGCAATAGGCTAGAGTATAATGAACTCAGAATGTTAGATAATTTATATGGCTTTCGGTCTTGCAGCTGCAGCCGCGTGCTCTGTGTGACGGGGGTTTACTTCTCCTAGTGCACTAATACCATTTTGGACTATCCCGTGTTTGCAACTATCCTTATCTGTAGCCCCTGCTAACAAGGCATCAGTTCAGATAAAATTAAAGGGACAAACAAAGTAAGCTAAAAATAAAATTATCCACTTGTATATGGTTTTTTGTACTGCTCTAATTTGGCCTGGCTAACTTAACTCTTTTCTGTATGCCCAATTCTGTGTCCCATGTGTCCTTTCCTATATATGTAGCTCAGTTGCACAGCGTGAGACAACAATGGTGGCAGCGGGTCGAGAGTAGTGGAGAAGAGGGTTTCTCCAGGCTCCATCCATCTTATGGATGCCTGTGAGCTAGAGTCGGGAATCGAAAAGGAGACAACAGAAGCCATATAGATCTAGGTGTGGGTCCAATATCTTTGGTAAATTTCCACCCTTCTTTCATTTCTTCATCTTCGGTTGAAGAATCACCTGTCTACTGTCTTCTCGAAGGGTGGCATGTGACAATTTTGGGGAACAACAAGGAAGGTGGCTTTGAGAAAGCTGAAGTAAGCCAACACTGAGTCTACTTCACAGACCATCTTCGTGTTTTAGCAACAACAACTACACATGTTTGTTTTCTCTCTTTTAACTTCTTTCCAACAATCAGTGGCACAAAGAGATGATTAATATGTCATCCTCCCCTTTGTTCAGGGTGAGGAACTTAGGAAGCAGATCGGTGCTGCAGCATACATCAAATGCAGCTTGGAGACACATTAGGTGCAATCAGGACCAGGAATTAGGATTGGTTCTCACTTGTTTGACCAAAAGTTTGCTGGTAGATCAGTTTAAGGCACTGTTAACGAACCAAAAGTTAATGTTGTTATCCTTGCTAGAATGCCATGGTTGTCTTCGACATTGCCTTCAAAGGGGTCCTTCAGCCTCCAAGGAGAAGGGAACCGAAGGCTACTGGGGGAAAAAACTAGGCGAAGCTTTGGATGCTCGATCGAGTAAGCACCCACTTATTATCACTCTACGTTGTAGGTTGTCCACTAAAATGGTGTGAGCAGACTATTCCTCAAATTTTCTCCATGACATCTTGCTTGCCATGTGGTCACCTTACCTCAAAATTGACATATTATAGTCTATGAACTACTGTTTGGGCAAGGCTTTACTGCAAGTAAACTATACAACCAAATGATTATTCCCAAAATTTAAATTTGCACCATGCTTTCCACTTGATCTGCCAGTTTAATTGTCTTCTTAATTGTACCGCAGACACTTGATGTGTGGTAGTACGTGTGTGATGAAGCATGGCGTAGTAGCAAACTAGCAACTGATTTTTTTGACATACCATGGATTTCTTTCTGCATCTATTTGATGCTCGGTGATGCTGATCCGGAGGTCCGTAAGGACCCCGCTCTGGACCGTGTCTCCTTAACTGCTATGTGAAATTGTGCAATCCATGGTTTACACTTTAAAATGAGATAATAGAATTTAGCTCATGTTGCCCTTCCATCATGCAGTCGGAATATTATACCTTTCTGCTTTTTATATTTTGGTTGGCATGTTTTCTCAGGACAGATCGGTGATAGTTAATTTTTTATGGTGGTCGCAGTTACTCCCAGTGCCTGCAATACCCGGACTAGTTATAAGTCATGGCAATAGGTGCAAGCAATTCTATCTCGAGGTAACTTATTAGGATGCATCGGCTACTTTTAAGCCATGGCAAATGCACGGGTGTAGCTGCATCTTGATGAGAGGATCAATGACTTATGATGACTTATTATGGTAGGCAATGGAACTATGATTTGGTAAAAAAAATGATGATATTATGAGGGTGTTTGTTTCCAGGGACTTATTTGTTTAGGGACTTAAAAAAGTCCCTATAAGTCCCATCTAAACCAAACAAGAGGGACTTATAGGGACTTAAAGTGGGCATTTGAGGCTTATAAAATAAGGTTCTCAAGGAGAGTCTTATAGGGACTTATAGTTGTAACATGGTCTTATAGGGACTTATAAGTTCCAGAAACCAAACAGGTAGGGACTTTTTAGAGACTTGGGACTTATAATTTGGGACTAAAAAAAGTCCTAGGACTTATGAACCAAACATGGCCTATGATAGGTGATTTATGATGTACTATTTTAGATAACGATACTAAGCTTTTATTAGATGACATTTGGTTGTTCTGCATATTTTTTTTCCTTTGCAAAGACATATATTATAAGAGATTTTCTTTTCTTTTTTTGGAAAAGGAGGATGCACCCCCGGCCTCTGCATCTAGGCGATGCATGCATCCATTTTATTAATTATTCACAAAGCCATTACAAGGTAATACATCAGTAAGCCTGAAACAGCCATCTTGGCAACACTTGTCGCTACTCCTATCCCCGTGATGAAGGGGTGCCAAATGTCCGAGCCTAATACCAAACATACATCGCACCAGCACCTAACATCTAATGTCGGATGCCATCGAAGCCACAATACTTGGACTGGGTAACACACCGGTCCGGCCCACTTTCATTGGGCACCACATGCGCACGCTACAAGGGTCATTGCCGCTGTCTTTCACTGATCCATCTTCAGAGCAAGTACTGATGCATCGACCTTGCTAGGCTATCAACGTCGCCACAATGCCAAACAGGCCCACTGCCCGGCGCTCGTCCATCCATCTGCATCCATCGTTGAGGTCCAGTTGCACCATGCCGCCAATACTCATCGTCATCGACATGGTAGATACGACGCTTCTCCTCCTGCCAACCACCACACTGTCGCCGCTACTGGAGCTATGCAGAGCCCATCACCCATAGCAACTCTCCCCGAACAACCGAGCCTCCCAATATGGTGCCTCCATGAAGGTTGCGATGCACACGACGCCACCGCCGCCCAATCCAATCTAAATTTCGGACTTTCGCCCGTGAGGTGTTCGGAGGTGGATAGGAGGGATCTCGGCTTCGCCTAAGAAACAAAAAAAAAGATACTATAAGAGATGAACATCATGTACAAGTTAAATTTTCGTTTGCCTATTAGCATGCCTTTCTGCCAAGTGGAAAGTCCATATGATGCTCATAAATAGAGCTTCCCGGTGGGAAGGATGAGGCACACTCATTGATACTTTTGTTTTTTATCCATTTGGGTTTGCTCTTCCAAGCATATAAACTTCAGCAAATTAGAGTGTGCAATCAAATGTCCTAAGTGAACAGTTTTACCATATTATCAAGTTTGAGAGCATATAAGATAAGAACATGTCATGCTACGTGAAAATCTGTTTGCAGATCTTTTTTTTTCTATTCTGTTTTGTCAGTTAGAAAACCAGTTTCCTGAGTTGTTAGTCTGAGTATTGAAATCGATCCGCGGAGTTTAGGTCTTCTGGATGGAAGAGTTTCCTACAACCTCAAAATCTTAGTACTCTCTACCTTGACTCCATAATTATGCCTAGCCTTTTCTGAAGAATTGTTGAAGTATGCCTTTTATTTGGGTTGCTCGTGCATTTACAGTGTTGGACATGTTAGTGCAAGATTGTAGAGTTGGAAAGTATAGCAAAACCTCAGTTGGTGCAGGGAATTCGTGAAACCATCAGCCTCGACTGTGTTTGCTTCCCTGATGGTTTTGACTTCTGACTAGCGATTCTGACGCATATTACTTGATGATTTCATCTTTGTGGCAGCTTTCAGTTTGACTGGCACTCAGTGGCATCATCCTCTTTGGTGCAGCTTGGAGTTAGTAGTGTGCACATCTAAATCTTCTACCTTCCCTAAAGCATAGTACTTGGTTTATGGCGTCTTCTAACTTGCATGTGATTTTGATGGAATCTAATCTCATTTTCGCTCCCAATGAATATACAAAAGGCTAGAACTAAATGGTGGAAGATCCTTTGGTCTCAAACGAGGCCCTACTTTCGTGCTCAAAGTTTGTACAGTAGACAATCAAATTTTGATCTTTAGCTTGCAAATTTATCACCTTATATGAGAATTAATGGTTGCAAGCTTTGATTATCTCCACATTTGGGTCCATGCTTGGATTTGTAGACTACTATACTACATAATGTTCTCCTGGTGAGTTCTTAAGGGTCATCTTATTCCACAAAATTTGTGTTTGGTATACACAGACTTTGAAATTTTGTTATAAAGAAAGACCACGCTTAATTTGCTGGCACTCTTTCACTTGTATTGGTTTATATTTGTTGGTGTAATAATGTGCCTCCTTATGTTTTGGAGTTTGTTGACATAAACGGTATGGGACTTATGTGTTTGCTAGTGCACACAGAGTAACAGGTCCCTGGAGTCAAGAGGAGTTTGATTCAAACGCCAAAGATAATCCCTTGCGTGGAAGTGAAGGTTATCACCGAAGATTATGTTAACAAGAGTAACCCCTCAAAAATTGCTGACGTGAAGCAATTGATTCGGTGCTCATCCGAAGGAAGTTACTCTGACCGAGAAGATTGAACACGAAGTGAAGACGTAGCATTTATTCCGTTCTTTCTCTCCTCTGTATTGTCACGGGACTACCGTACTACTAAGAGGGGTGTGGCGTTCGAAGCTTTGATTCTCTGATGCTAAACCCAAGTCCTGTGAAAGTTGCAAGAGAAATCTCTTTGTGTGCCGAGCAAATACTTGCCAGCAAGAGACTGTGATCTTCTTTACTGCGAGAGATTTGTCTCTGACCGAGGAGTTAGCATTACTTGGTTCTCAAGTAATGTCACCACTGCTCTTAAAATCCGACCGTTGTGAACGTGTTGGTTGGCCATTGGCTGGACCGCGTGTCCAAATGGTCATTTCCCACCAGGAAAGGATGCGACTATAAATAGCCACCCCACACAGGCGTTGTCCGGTGGCTGCTTCGTTTGATTGTGAGAAGATTGCTGAGCAACCCCCTCTCCTAAGTGATTTGAGGTTAAAATCCACCAAGAGATAACCGCTAGCGCCAAAAAATTAGATGGTGGTTCAGCATCACTCGAATCTAAGTCTAGTACGCTCCGCCTATTACTTTTGAGAGCGGCAAACTCTCTAGACGGTTAGGTGTCAATTTCTTTATAGACCAATAGTAATTGTGGTTCTCGAAGAAGAAGTCTATAAAGGTTTGGAGATCACCTCAAGTATCTACTAAGAGTGATCGACATTGGTTGACAAACCAATTGTCGAGGAGAATAGGGCGAAGAGAGTTTATCTTCTGTGTTAAATCATTACCCCTCCAACCAGACGTAATCCTTTTGCAAAAGGGTGAACTGTTCTATCAAATTCCTTGTCGCCATCGAGCATCACTAGTTACCTCTGTTTCTCCTTTTTACATTCAAATTGTTTCAATCATGTGATCTGTCTCAATGCAGGCTATTAGTTTTCATTCGTTAGTTTGTATTCGCTCACTGTACACTGTTTTCCTTTGCTCCGCTGTTGGGTTCCGAGAGTTTTGGTATTTCCGAAGAAATTTTAAAAATGCCATGCACCTCCCCCCTCTGGTAGACATACTTCGTTCATACAATATTTATTATTATTGTGTCGACACTTAACAATAGTGGCCTCCTGACTTGTAGTTGGATAATGTTGATGACTGGATATGCGGAGAGAGGTTATGAATTGTTGCTATGAAATAAAATAATGGAGAGTTGAAGGTACTAAATTAGAAGCTCGAACAAACAGTTTGCCTTGAACACTCTACCTTTCTCATGTCTTCAATTAGTGTCATCTTCACCAAATATGACTCTGGTTTGTTGGTTGTAGCCATGTGGGATTGATTTTTTAGAAGTGAATGTTCTTCTCATTGGTGTTTCTTCAATGGGATCTGGATCATGAAATCTTCAATTACATCTGCTTGGTTAGCTGGGGAACTTCCTAGTTTTAATTACATTGGTAACATATGCCAAGCCTCGGTTCACGCATCCTACAGTTTTCTGGCTGTTCACTTGCTAATCTGATCACTGTTAACTATGTTAACTGTGAAATATGGATTACGGAATCTTCAGTTACATAGTTTGATGGGGTACTTCATAGTTTTAATTTAATTGACAACAAGTAAAGCTACTCTCATTTTTTATTTCCTGCCGATTGCTTATTCCGTACATTCTGGATTTTTAACACGTAAAGTATACTGAATTCATCTTACAGTCGTCCTGTAACCCTTTAATTACACAGGAAGATGCAACCTGATCAGGTACGCAATCCTCCCATAGGAAGGCTTCACTCTCATTACATTTCTATCCAGTCTTCGCAAGATTGTGGGCTGCATCCAACGGCAAACCTGGATGTTACATTTGGAGAACCAAAGCCTCCGCTTCTATAGTCTACTTAGGTGTGACATATGACATGGAAGACAGGACCTCCGCTTCTCAAGTCTCACTTCTCGTGGTGGGCACACACACACAGCTTGGGGAAAGATCAACACCGGTGAGGGCGCGAGCCAAGAACAGTGGGACGTCGACACAGCTATTTTCCAGCACCCTTTGCTTTGGGTGCCTTCCTCTGTTTCTTCTTTTCTTTGGCTTACCTGTTACACAGATGCAGAGTAGCTTTTATACACTGCCCACTTCACCTACGTGGGCATCAGTGTGCACACGATGAGCTACGCCCTCCAGATCCAGGACGTGCTCTACAGCACACTTTTTCAGCCACAACTGACCATGGCATGGGCTGCTACACAACTTGCAGCTCCAAGCCTCCACAAATACTGTTGACTAGGTGCTTATAACAATTGCAACCTGACAACACAACACATATGCACTACACCAGTTACCAAGTTTATTACAAGGACAAGACTACAAAACCCCCTAAATGATCTACAGTTTGCTCGTCATCACATATCAACATATATCAGGAGGTGCACACTTTCAGATATCAACATATATCATTTGTGGTCACAGTTATATCATGAAACAATTCCATATCATTGGACAGAAAATCAGTGAGAGAAAGGTGATATGGTGTGAATTTAAGAAAACAAAATGAAAGTCGAAGAGCATATATATATAACGCCCGTTTACATGCATGTTATCTCAGATTTGGGTCAAACTTCAGAAACTCACATGGAAAGCAAGCAATCTTTGTATTCAGGCTTTATTTGCATATTGGCAAACTGGAATCATAAGCACATATGCACCTAGTGTTATTTTTAATCTTAAACATACAACTAGCTGACACACTCTCCTTTGCTAGCTCAGCACAATGGCTCTATCATGGTCATATTTGGCAGACAGTTTGGACAAATCTACAATAACTACTAGTGTTCTCAGTTACTGCAAGCTACCAACAACTATATGAGGCCATGTTTCTTTGAAAATAGTATATCGACAAACAAAAAACGACTGAACCAAAAGTTTTGAATTCACCGGTTTCCTTCTCCTGCGATAACAGAGGAGATTCCTTCCCATCGTTGTTTATCTGTCTATCGTTGCTACCCAACTAACAAATATACATGACTCGCTTTTATAAAGACAAAATCAGAGTGGCGCAGCGGAAGCGTGGTGGGCCCATAACCCACAGGTCCCAGGATCGAAACCTGGCTCTGATATTCGTTTTTTCATTTTCTAACTTTTTATCATAATTATTTTTCTCTGAGAATTTTGATTTACCATTTTTGTTCAGGTCCCAATTACTTTGCCTGTCACTTCGGTTAGTTTGCCACTGCCACGTTCGCTTATATCGAATTCAAAGATGGAGAAATTTGAGATTTCACACTGCATATGCTCGTTTAAATTAAACCAGAGTGGTCAAAACTGATGTTCTGTGAAAAGGATGCTTGGACTGATTTAACAACATGTAGTAGAATGAACTGATTCTACCCCAATGCTTTTCAAAAGTCAAGAACGTATCATTTGTGGTTACAGTTATAGCAAGAAACGCACTGCCATCACACGACATTATTTCAGCAGGTTCAGAACTTTAAACATTGGTGCACATGTAAACTATAGCCATGTTCGTTGTTTTTCCACTTCGCAATTGTCGGTTTGTCCTTGTTTGGTGCAGCATTCAGTTTTGGGTTGCTTAATTGTGGATGGGCACCACAAAGCGTCAACAGTTTTTCAGCAATTACATCACCTTCCGTCGGCGAATAAAGGTCACAAGGGGAAGAAATAAATGGCCACAACAACTGTCATGTGAAGTTTGGTGAAGGAATTATGTCTGGCCACACACCATGTCCATTCCTTAACCTTCTATAAATAACTACCTTACTTGAATAGCTGAATCATGTTTAATTGCTAGAGGGAGAATGGATGATCAAATGTGTGAGGAGAGCAACAATAATGAGCATGATGAATGTCACTAGACTAGTGGTAGTGGCTAGTGCAATTTCGCGGGGAATAAGATGCATTGGGAATTTGATTGGAACGTAAATGTGGAGATCTTCTCTGGAGTCCTCTTCTAGAGTTACCGTCTAGACTATTGACGCAGCCAACTCTACACTGTTGAATTGGTGCAATTTAGTCTAGATAATGTCTGAGTTTGAGATTAGAGACTAGACGGATAGTGTGATATAACTGAACTCGATAAGTCGGTGGCGTTTTGGGCATTACATGCTCAAGATGCTTACCACGAGTGCTATACCACCTCCACCTGTTTCTCAATCGTCTCCTGGTGCTTTTCCGACAAAGGCCAATGAAGAATCAGATCATAAGTTGCAATGTTTGCATACCGCTGCTAGAAGGCAGGAAATGTATGTCAATCTGAGGTCTTAGAATAGTAATATGCATATAACACTAAATAAATGGTCTCCCTGTATTGTACAAGGTCCATGTTTTAGCTACCGACTAAGTCAACCAATGTTCCATCACATTGGGTTTTTGAAACACTTTATTAATGTCTTAAAATTCAAATCAAGGGTCGAGGCTGAGGGAAGATGTCAAACTTAGTGCTAGAAACAATGGAGATTTCTCTGCAGAAATGATATAACCTGGAAGCGTTCGTTTTTGAATTGATTTTGTAACTAACTTTTTAAACCATGCCAGTTATTTGTTTATAGTACATTTTGTTTCAATTGATTTCACTTGTGTATACTAACTTGTTTCGTGTGGGAAATCACTGACATGTGATCAATCTTCGAGTGGGATTAGAAACAAAGAAATCAGGATTCAAAAGCTCAAGGTCATGTTTGTGTGGTTTTTAGAATTTGCAATGAAAATCTAAAAATGGTCAATAGTTCCAAGTCCCATAAGTAAACAATTTCCTTAATTAATTATGAATTCTTGATATGACGTTTCCCTTTCCTCAAAGAATACGAAATAAGATGTGCTGACCCTGCGTCCTCCCCAGGGCGGCTCGATGGAACCCTAGGTATGCCGCCGCCGCCCCCCTCTGCAGCACCTCCCCCCTCCCGCCGCCGCCGGCTGAGTCCCCCGGGTGAAGCCCGCACCGGAGGATGGTGGCGGCGGGGATCTCCGCGCGCTCGGCAACCTCGGTAGCCTGCGTGAGCCCGTGGTGGTGGAAGACTCGTCCTCGGCGTCTCTGGCCGGCATGGCGGCTGCCCGGCGCGGCTTCCTCGTCCTCTCGCAGGTGATGGGCTGCCAGCTGCTCGTGGCTGTCTCGAGCGACGGCGTCCCGAGGTTTCAGATCTGGCCGTGGCGGGCTCGGCCGATCTGGCACGTTAGCTTCGGCCGGCGGTGATGTTGTTGGCCGTGCGTGGTGATGGCGCCGCCGCCGCGTAGGAGGTACTTGGGCCAGTGGGTTTGCATGCTGGCGGTGCTGGGGTTCCCCCATCCTCATCCGGCAGCGTGAGGGTGCGGAGGTAGGGTTGCTCAGGGCGAAAGCCGACGGCGCGGTGTCTGCGGATGTCGCTCTCCTCCTGGGGGCCGTTGTGGAGCTCTTCGACCTCCTCCGCTCTCGGGTCACTTTCTTCGGGTGAAAGCCCAGGACCTGCGGTGTAGGACCAGACGATGGTGTGATACGTCGCTTCCCCTCCTGAGGGCATCGTCTTGAAGATCGTGATTCCCTGCGTGCTTTCCCGGAGCTGGACTTGCACGACATCGCAGCAGGTGGCCGGTGATGCGCCCAGAGGTGGAGCGGTGTTTCCTCCTCCGTATTGAAGACGGCGGATCTCGGCGGCGTGGCGCAGCGGAGACTCGGCGCCCGATGCGTGCAGATGGACTCGCGCAGGAGGAGGTGGCTGTCTGGCGTCAAAGTAGCGTCGATGGCAGAGTGTCCTGACAAGGAAGAAGCCTCAATATCTGCTCTGCAGACAGACCTGTGGAAGATGGCGGCGACAACATATGTGAGTGCGTCAGACCGATTTGTGCCCTAGACCCGGTATGTGGCTCAGCTGGGGCTTCCGGCTTTTGATGATAGGTTTAGGTGAGTGGTCTGGGTATTTGGCTCAGCTAGCATCCCTTCATCATATGGATAGGAGTAGTGGCATATGTTGCCAAGATGGCGGATTCAGGCATATTGTTGTAATACTATGTAAGGTCCTCGAGAATAATTAATAAAGTGGCCGCATGCATCTCCCAGATGCAGGCCGGGGGTCATCCTCCTTTTCTAAAAAAAACTAAGAGTTTCTTAGCGAAAAGAGACTAGTGCATACACCATCTGTACATGCAGTGATGGTTTTGATACTCATGTTAGTTTTTTTTAGAGAAGGAGCATGTTACTTTGTGGAGATGATTATTAATGATTTGTTGTAGTTCTGATATGACAGTCTTGGTAACTCATGTCTCATAAGTCATACTCAGTTCGGTGACTTATTCAATGCACTAAAAATAGGCAGCTCGGTGCAAGTAGCTCCCACTTGTGCAGCATCCGAGGAAGAGTCGAACCACTTTGGCTAATTTGTATGATGTCTTTCCCTATGTTTCTGCAAGAGGTTGTTTTCAGGACTCAAACCCGTCACTGTTGCGCCAAGGCTCCCTTATTTAGTGCATTTGCTTGTTAAAAAAATTAAACAAGAATTACTGGTCATTTATTTAGAATCAAAGATATTGTTTGTGCTTTTTTGCGAAAAGGCCTAAGGCTATATATTAAGTATCATAGATCCTTACAAACAAACCCTTATAGAATAATAAAAATACATTTAAATCTTGGGGGTGCCCAAGTCTTCGGCCTCCTGCATCCACCGGTGGCGCACAATGAGCATAGCTTGAAGACGCCTCTAGGCCTCCAACTCAGTGGGGCAAATTTTTTGAATCCTAGGAGCTTGTAGAAGCAGCGGCGAGAAAGTCCTCAGTGTACACCAGGAGACGACTACGACTGTGATCCGTGAAGTAAATCTCCGCCACGGAAAAAACTCCATTGATAATGGCTTGTAAACTTCAAAGACAACGAAGATCACGAAAGCCAACGGAATCCAGACGGGTCCATCAAAAACCTAAACCGACCAGACCCCGAAAGACTAACCTGAGATATAACTCCACACGCCTTCAAGGATCATAGTCGTGCCACAAAAACAGGCCAGCCAACACCCACCACCAGTTACGAGCTATCGTCGCACCGCAGAAGTGGCCGCACCACCCAACCGATGCCACCTAACCGGTGACTCGTGCCATTCCTTTTCCGTCACCAGCTCCTTGTAGAATGAATCGACTCGAGGCGACTAGCAGCCCCTTTGGCAATCCCTGCTCCATTGAACCCCTAGCGCGCAGAGGCGGGTGCAGAGAAAAAAAAACACTTGGTCGACGGTAACGTACCTCAAAGCTTCACGCGATGGGACCATAGGAATGTTGAATGTGGCTGCTGGCAAGACAAAGTGAGCGAATCGCTGGAGAGGAACCCTGACACGCGGGAGGAGAGGACGAGGCAGAGCGGGGAAATGAGACATGGTGAGCCAAATGACGAAAATACCCTGCTAAGACAACTAGCCCACCACCCCCACACCGGTCGTGTGGTTGCCGTGTGGTTGCCGTCTGAGAGCGAACAATTGACGCCGATGATGTGGCAGCACACCCAACGCAGAGATTCGCATGGAAGATCCGATGACTCATGTCGCCTCACGCGCTTGAAATATTCCTGGCGAACTAATTTTTTTTTTGCAAGGGTTTCTGGCGATTGTTAGCTCAAATAATATGATAATGGTAATTACTAAGCTCGTCACCCGCAAAAACAATTACTCACCTCGTCGATTAGTACCTAAACTAGCCTTGCTGATTGCACGCATGGGAATATCTCACACTGGTGCATCGATATCGTGCATGTATGGTAATAAATCTTGTGGATGTTTTTCCTTGAGTTGGACCTTATCATATCTCGCCATGGTTATTTTTAGTTGCTACCCGCACATACCACGTGGTAACAAATCTAGCAGACTAATTGACCACTAAATACATAAAACCTGCTAATTATGCACATTCCAAACCAGGAGCACATGCGCACAACACAGGAAATATCTCACCCTTATGCGTGTATATATGGTACAGTAACTAATATTCTCAATCCAATCGCATATCTTACTACCATAACTCTGTGATCTGCAAACCGTATCACATGTCTGTGGTCCTAGCTTGTATATACAAGGATTCTGCCGATATGCACATATCCTCTCATCAATCAATCACATTGACAGCGCGTATCTACGTATCTGATACTTATTTTGTACAGCACCCTCTATATATACTGAGACAAGAGGGGGTCATGGCCATTGCCTCAAATCTCTAACTGTGTCGCAATCTCGTCAACGCCATGAAGGGGGGCAGCATGGAGTATACAGTTGCTCTTTTGTTCATCGGGTGCTTAGTCATGGTTGGACAATGTAAGCACATCTTCCGTATCATATTGTTTATATCCTTGCAGCCAGCCCACTATATTTCAAAAGTATTGTTCCTTCTATCTACATAAGATAAGATACTTGCCTATTGTGCACGGATAACCATATAATATGTCATATGTAATAGGTCGTCCTGAGCCCGAGAGCACACACGAAGATGGACATCGCAACACGGCTACGGTGGACTCATCATTAGATGACAACAAACTTACCTTGGAATGGTGTGTCGCAAGGGATTGTGTGACCAAAGGTGGACCGCATGCCAATCATTGCTTTTGCTGCCTCAATGCGCCGGGAGCACCTTGTTTTAATTCGAGAGTGGAATGTCATATTCAATGCCCAAGTATGCTACCAGGAAAATAAGGGTGTTCATAGTAGGAAATAGGTTTAAGTTGTCATTATTTATGCAATTTGAGTCATGGGCGAGTATTAAATTATGTTGAGAATTAAACATTTTGGTTGATGATTACGAGAGTGGTGATACCTTAAGACCACCTATCACTACAAAGAAAATACACTTCCGTGATGATACGTGTTTGTCACAGTAGGTCGCGTTTTTTTTCATGCATGTACGTACATCCATGACAAATTTATGACATAATCAAGATAGTCATACCTGTGCTGTCGTAGAAGTGTTCCATGACATTACCAAAATTATCATCACGGAAGTGTCCACTTTCATGACGATAAATCGCGCATCACAGAAGTGCTTTCGTAAAGGGTGACCGACACGTGGCATCCACCGTAACGAAACGCCGTTAAGCTATCGGGTCGGCTTTTGGATCCGATAACCCGTTAACAGCCCCGACCAATGGGGATTTTTCACATGTAAAATCATCATTGGCTGGAGGAGACACGTGTCAGGTCCGCGCTGGCACAGGTGTCACTCATCCAATGGGCGAGATGCGCCTATGATATGTTGACACATGGACCGGCCCATCAAGTTTAAATGGGCCGGCCCAACTAAAGGCCCACAAGATTTTGTGGACCATAATGGGCCGGCTCAGCTAAAGGCCCATGAGATTTTGCGGGCCATAATGGGCTGGCCCAGCTAACGGCCCACAAAATTTCACGGGCCATAATGGGCCGGCCCAGGTAAAGGCCCACAAGATTTTTGTTTGCTATAATGGCCGGCCCAGGTAAAGGCCCACAAGATTCTTGCGGATCATAATGGGCCGGCCCGGCTAAAGGCCCACGAGATTTTGCAGACATTAACGGGCCGGCCCAGCTGCCCACAAGAATTTGAGTGCCCTAGTAGGCCGGCCCATTAACTGGCTGCCATGTTTTGGGCCAAATGTTGGCTCATATTTGATCCGGTCCATTAATGGCCTGCCACGTTTCGAGCCTAATAGTGGCCCATATGAGATCCGGCCCGTTAAAAGCCTACCACGTTCTGGGCCAAATTACGACCCAGATTAGGTACGACCCTTTAAGAGGCTATGGGCTCAATTATGGCCCATATCAGATTTGGCCCGTCAACTGGACACTATGCTTTTGGGCCCACTTGCTAGAGGCCCACTTAGTAATTCGGCCTGACATTAGTTTTGGCCTCTTAAGGACCCGTTTAACATTTCGGCCCTATATTAATTTCGGCCTGTTAAATGCCCATCATATAGTTGGGCCTAACTACGGCCCGGTTTGCACCCGGCCTGCTCGCAGGCGATATCTGATTGGGCCAAACAAGGACCGAGACAATATTGGCCTGTTAAAAGCCCGTGATTTGATTCGCACAATCATGGGCCGAGGTTTATTTCGGGCTGCTGCCGGCCCGTTAGCTGTTCAGCACGTTTCAGGCCAAACCTACATCGTGATTGCATGATGGCCCGATTATGTACCATAATTTTACGGTTTGGCCGGTTTACTGCGAAGACAGTAAAATAACTGTAGCATCGTGAATAAGAAAAAACCTAGACTATACAATAAAGAAATTACAGCATATTACATCCACTGGGCATCAAAGTTCGCCACTATGATAATAAAACACAAGCAGACAACAGATTATATACACTGGGCATCAAAGATCGCCACTAGTGCAAATAAACACGCCGACAAAATAATATATAAAACCGACAGCACTTCAATAGAGTTCAAGAAAGGTTAGCCCTGCTGGGGAGCTGCAGCGCAAGCAGCTGAGCAAGATGATGAGACTGCGCTTGTTCAACACTTAAATCTTCCTCACTCTGAAAGATAAACAAGCAGATAGATGATTGGTTTTGCACATAAAAGTATCAGTGCTGACAATTCATCACATTTCTTACTGATGGATAAAGTGACACAATTTAAAATTGCATTAACACAATATGGTATTGTTGAGGTCAAGACATGGCAGGAAATGACATCGTGAAGGAGTTAGCAGCTTCACGACACCACTGGATTACAGATCAAGAACTCATAAGTATCAATGGTTAGTGTGCTGTCAATTGATCCCATTTCAGATTGGCAAATAACGAGACGGTTTAAATAATACTCCCTTCGTCCGGAATTACTTGTCATCAAAATGGATGTGTCTAGAACTAAATTACATCTAGATATATCCATTTCAATGACAAGTATTTTTGGACGGAGGGAGTGGTAGAATGATATGACATTGTTCATAGTTAAGACATTGCAGAATATGACATTGTGCTGTAGTGGGTAGGTTCACCACACCACTGGATTACGGATGAAGAACAGAAGCATACATGTAGTGCAAAAGAAGATCACTTGCTCTGTATACTTTAATTTACATGGTATGAATAAGGAACTTGGTTGTACAATTGAAAACTTAAATTGAGAAAGGACAAAGTTTTGTTTATGAACTACTCCCTCCATTCTAAAATAGATGACCCAACTTTATACTAACTTCAGTATAAAATTGGGTCATCTATTTGGGAACGGAGGGAGTACATAGTAAACTTTAAACATGCAATTTGATGCAAACACCAAAAATAAACAGCTGTTGCAGTCATGCCTAACCAAATATATACAACAAAGTTTGAAGGCTTGAGATGGACAAACTTACATTATTGGTGAAGACAGGCTCTATAAAGGCCTTGTCCATGCTGATGAGGGGGCAATTCAAGAAGTTTACCACAGAATCTTCTTCATAAGCATTGCCTTTATTCTACATTTTGTTAAGAGTAAATATAGATGTGATAATATGCAAAAAAATGGAGAATATTTAAGATAAGATGAAGAGTGATGCTACATAACCAAGTAGCTATAAATGTAAGTGCAACGATACAGGCAAAAGGTACAGCCAAGAGCAATGCACAGCTAAACTTCTTCGGTACCAACCTTATGGTAAGAGTAAATATAGATGTGATGTGTAGAAAATGGAGGGCAAAGGAAAATAAGCTGCAGAGTGATGGTACATGAACAACTACCTGTCATTATAAGTACACTGATAAAGGACAGCATGTACTTACAAGAACAATGCAGAGCTAAAAAAAATATTGGCATTGATACTGAAGAATTTGGAGCGAACAATTGATAAGCAAGCTATCATGCATACTACTGTCACATAATGAACTAGGTATGTATACAAGTATAGTGATACAGGACAACAGGTACTAACAAGATCAAAGCAGCGGGCAGCATATTTGCGATATCCTGTCGTTCTTTTCAAACCGGAATTCTTCTTCGAGCAGATTTCCTGCAAACAAGATCCGTAAGGCACATGCGGAAAAGTAGAAGTGCAAATTGTCATGTGATTTCATAGATAGTACCTCATCCTGGGAATGGAACCAGTGCATAACAATGTTTTTCCATTCAATGTCTTCTAAATTTAGCACAGGAGACTTCACCGGAAATTTGTTTATAGATTTGCCACCAAAGTGTGCTTTCCTTAGGTAATACCGATACTGCTGCAATACTTCCTTGAAAAGCACAAGTAAGCTTTCCTCGTCATGTCTATCCAGATTGACCCTCGCCTAGTTACAACAATATAATGTAAATCATTGATGTGTTCAATCAGCAGAAAACAGGAAAATAATAACCATGAATAATAGCACTTACACGTAAGTTGGACAGGAAGATGCGAAAATGGTGTTTGTCTTCACAATAATCTTCCCATGATGGAAATATATGCACTTAGTCCCTAACAACATTGAAAACATTGTCTTTTAAACTGGGAATAAATGGAATGGGGTTCCAATCTGCAGGAATTGGCCATCTCTGCAGTTGGGATAGGTCTTCGGCCGGTGGACTTGCTGCACTTTTTGCTGGAGTGGGATTTTTCTGTGGTACAGCTGGTGTTATGGCAAATGAAATCGGTATACCTTTTGCTGGAGTGCATGTCTTGTGTGGTGGGGCTAGTGGTGTGGCCAGTGAAGTATGGGTACAGTCTGCTGGAGTCGGTCCTACGTTTTGTGTCACAGCTCTATCGAACATGGTAAAGAAGAGCAAGCAGATTTTGGATAATAAAATGTTGGTTGCGCAGTGCCCACACATGATGAACCAGAGCGCATTAAGAATGCAACTCCCAGCTGTCTCTCGACCATTTGAGGCGGTTGGATGAAGATCCTACGTCTCCTAACACTTCTTCTTCCTCGTCTGTGATTCTTCCCATACAGAACACCGCACGGGCCGCTGGCCGGACCACCGGCCCCCACCGCCTATGTTCCCACTACTAGGAAAAGGCCTACTAATGGCGCACCTAATTTGGCCATTAATGGCGCATTAGTGATGCGCCATTAGTGCCACGTCATTAGTATATTTTACTAATGGCGCACCACTGGTGCGCCATTAGTATCTGGTATACTAATGGCGCACCACAGGATGCGCCATTAGTATATACAACAGTGCACCATTAGTATGCCTCCGAGGATGTCGGGGATATACTCCGCGGCGTAAACCGGCCGGAAGTATAACCCGGCCGGACTTGGCGGTTTACTGAGATCCGGCTGACACTTGGCGATATTCATCTGGTGACCCGCCAAGACCTGGCAATTTACCAGCAACCCGCCAGGATGTTGTAACTCACTGGTGACCCGGCGGACGGGTCAGAGGAGCGGCAAGACCCGGTGGCCCGTCTGGCGGTTCATGAAGGTCGGTTCAACTATTGTCGGCCGGTTTAAGAGGAAAGGCATGAGGAAGATTTACCTTACAAGGAGTTAAGACCAGGACTTGTATCCGGTTTGTATTAGAGATAGACTAGTCCTAATCCTAATAGGACTCCACATGTAACCCGCCCCTTCAACATATATAAGGAGGGGCAGGGCTCCCCAAAGAGGGAGAAGCGACAAGCGACAAGGAAGAAAAAACAATCTTAGGGCTAGACACAAAGAGGAGAGCCGGGTTACGGCGACTCCCTCGTGATGGTAATGAGACCTAACCTCAAACAACATGTAGGGTTTTTATCGGATGATGTTTCCCGGGGCCTGAAGCTGTCTAAACCCTTGTCTTGTGTTGCGTCTCTCGATTCCGCTCAACCCCTCTCAAGCTACCACATAGATGCATTGGCCTCGCGACTAAGTCCTCACACTAAGGACATGTGACGTGTTAATTCTACGACAGGTGGCGCCCATCGTGGGGCCTGCGCATGATGGTGTTGAGCTCTTGGAGGGATCTTTTCCATGGATCGAGAAGCTTGCGAGATGTCAGATGAACAAGAGCCGGCACAGAGCAATCTCGCTGGGTAACCCGGCATGAAGAGCCGGCACAGAGCAATCTCGCAGGGTAACCCGGCATGACGAGCCGGCAAATTCATTGCTTTGTGATTAATCCGGGAGCTGGTATATATTCAAAGTTTGAGATGAGAATCAGGGATGCGTGTCGTTCACCGCTGCAAAGTCGCCGTAATTGATTTGACGATTTCGTCGTCCGGATACAAGTTTCCGAGGAAGACTGCCAAAATTATCGAAGACGTGTCAAAGATGAATCTGCTAAAAGGATCTTAACGATAGGCGTTTCAACGGCCAGTATCCAGCCTGCCATTGGTTTTATCTGGCGTGAAGACCAAAGTCAAACGGATCCATTGAGCACTTGAGTAATATCCACGTGAGAGCTCAACTTCTGAGTTGGAAAAGAAAATATAAAGGGAAAAGGAAGCAGCCCACGATCCGCAAGTGGACGGGGACAGGAAAGAAGAAGCTCGGTCTCCACCTTCGAGCCAGTCTCGCCTTACCGATCCCGTCGGGCCGGCCGTGAGCCGCCGCGTCCGCACGGTATCACCTTGCTGCCTCCGCTCTTCTCCGTCCGCGCAGGCGTGCATCTGCGCCTGGCGCGCCCCTGCCTCGCCGTGTTCTGCACGCCGCAGCGGGTCCTCCGCATCCGCGCTGTCGTGGTCCTCCTCCACCTGCGCCGCCGCGTCTCAAACCGGCCTCTGCCGAGCTGTCGTTCTCACCTCGGATGAACCCCGTTGAGCCACTATGGCGCCTCAAGCCGCCGCGACCGCACCCTGCGCTTCAACCGCAGCAGCATCGCCACCACAGCCCTCCGCGGTGTCAAATCGCCGAACCACCGTTTCCGTCTCGAGTGCCCGCCGTGGTTTACCTGGGCCGCCCCGCGAGTTGCCGGGCCTCTGCCTTGTCAAGTTTCAGCTGCGCCACGCTGGAGAGCTGCCGTTCGACCTCGAGCCACCAGCCGCCTTACGTGGACCTCGCTCCTGCGACACCGAGCCGCCGTCGTCGGCCTCCGCCTCTACTACGGCACTGCTCAAGCTTCAAGTATCCGCTGATGGAGTGGGCCACAGCCACGGCCCTGATCAGCCGCCTCCTCCGTCGGGTCGAGCCATGGCCTCCGCAGCGTCCGATCTCCTCTGCCACAGCATGATCACTACCATCGCCGCCGTGCCAAGCTATCATCGTCCGCGACCGTCTCCAAAGTCGCCGGGCCAGTACATGGCCACCAGAAACCTTGTATCGGATTAAGCATTACTTCACGATGCATTACTGGGCGGATCTAAGGGGTTTCCATCAACTAAAAATTCATGGTCAAAGGTCAACTGATGTTGTTCATATCACAACAAGCCGGCCATGTTCCTAAACCGCCAGAATCAGGCGCCCACCCACGCGCCGCTTCTGCTCCGACCAGCGCGGGGACAGATTGCCTCCGCGATCGCTGCTGCCCTTTGCCGGGTCACGGGAGCAGCCACTATAATCTGCCGTCTTCGGCTTGCCTCTATCAAGCGTGATTGCATCTGCACCAAGCCGCCACCCACGAGTCAATGACGTCGCTCTGAACCGGCCAAGTCGCCTGCCCACGTCGCCTCCACGCGCTGCATCAAGATATCACCGCGCCTCTGGACTGGGTCCTGCCATCGCCACTGTTGCACTTCTGAACCGCCACTGCACTGGGTCATCTTCTACCACCGTCATCGACCCGGGGGTGTCGCCGCTGCTGCTTTGAGCCGCCGGCCCCCAAGCCTCCCAAACCGCCGGCCTCCAAGTGTTGTGAGCCGCCCCGACCGAGTTGCCATTGAGCCACCCCGGCCAAAGCGACTTCATCTATGGCCTTCACACCTCTGAATCGGCCAAAGAGTATACTACAATTTGCACGCTGTGGAGATTATACAAACTGCGGCGAACTCTCGCAAGGCCTTTGAGAGGATCAACACAAAAATTGTTGGTTATCTACGGATGCCATATGATGACCATCTGTCGTCTAAAATCAGGTGATATTTATCTTACATATATTGTTAAGGACATGTTGATTTCCATCGACAAACAACTACTCCGCCCTATTATATGTTTTGTACGCAGGACAATTGTGGTTTATACCATGGGTACGGAGCACGTACTTGCAACATTGTGCCCGGTGTTCGTCCGTGCCTCATTACCCGGTAAATGGACGCGCAAGCCGCCACCCTTACGGCCCGGACTACTTCAACTCACTGGAACCGTCTCTGCGATTGACTCACCCGACTCGACGTCCGAGTGGCTTACTACTCCTGCGATTGACTCACCCGACCGCACTGGCTTACGACGCCACGACCGGTTCACCCGTGATTAATTTCAGCTTCACCGCGGTGATCATCAACTCCGTGATGGATAACTACTGGCCTGACGCATCAGGTGATATCCATCCAAGTTTGTTTTTATTATCACATGTTGTCTTTGTCAAAGAACAAGTTTATCTTTGCCTTGATCTGCAATATTGTTTATGCAGGGCAAATTATTTATGATAAAAAATGATATCATACCGCGGAGGTGGAGACACGCCAACATATTTTGGCGCAGGTGGTCGTCTTTACTCAACGGACTCCTGCACCGGCTTACAACGCCATGGCCGTTTCTCTCGATCGCGCCGGCTTACAACGCCGTGGCCGTCTCTCGCGACCGCGCCGGTTTACAATGCACTGGCCGTCCTTTATGACCACACCGGTTTACAACAAGGAGGACAACTTGCTCGTCCGCACCGGGTTACAACACCGCGGCCGACTCATCTGTCCGCTCCCGTGGCCGACTCACCTGTCATTGAGTTCAACTTTACTGCGGTGATCATCAACTCTGCGATGGATTAATTCTGGCTCAGCACATCAGGTGAAATCCATCCAGTATATTTTATATTATATATTTCTTTCTTTAAAAGAGAAATTACTCTGGCTTGCAAGTTCTCCAGTGCAGGACAAGTTATGTCACTGAGATGTTGAATGACTCATACCGATTTTTATCACGGTCAAATATGGAGAGTCTCAAGCCAACTCCTCGCGTAGTCTTAAAACTCGGGGGCTACAGTGACATGACTCGTGAACCCCGGGTCATGGGAGGGGATGATAACCCGGTTCCGGAGGACACTACCATACTGATGAAAATTCCGGTTTAAAATCCGGTTCAAGAGATATATCTCTCCCGCAAAGCTTTGAAGCTCTCAAAACCGGTTCAACATCCGGATCAAGGTAAATTTGTCCCTTACAAAGCTTTGAGGATCTCAATATCCGGTTTAAGAAATTCCGGTTCAAACACGGGTATCCTGCCTTATTGGTCTAACATATTATTGATCACATGGGGGCTTCTGCTTCATAAAGTGGGGTCTCTGTTCTTTTTTACATCATGCGTGGTTACACGGAGGTTCTGTCTTAAAGCGGCCTCCGGTTTACCTCTTGGGTTAGCTTTTCAAAGCACCATGTTATGTCACTTGGGGACTTGGTCGTGTCCGAACCAATGCAACACCTCTTGATAGGCGAAAGCCACCAGATCACTTGGGGACATGGTCAAGTCTGAACCAGTCACGCCTCTTGATCGGCCTAAGGCCACAGAGTCACTTGGGGGCTTGGTCGAACCCGAACCATTGCCACGCCACTTGATCGGCATAATGCCACGGTTTCAGTTGGGGACCTGGCTGACTTGAACCATAGCTACACCTATTAGGAGCTTGGTCGTGTCCGACCATGGTAACACCATCTGATCGGCTCAGTAAAGCCTCCTTTTTTGCAAATGGTTTTATCATTGCCTTTGCTTGAAATTTTCTTTAATAATTATTTCTTGTTTGTTGCATCCTCAAACCGATAAAATTCGCAGACCGGTTCGACTGTCAATTGACGGAACATGGTCAATTCTTAATCCGGAGACTATTTGCCCGGTTTGATTTTTTGATTTTATGTTACCATCTTATTATGGAGTAAACCGGTGTTCATTAACCCGGCTTGACTTTCAATTACAAGTTGTCAATACAGGATCAAGTTATAATCCGGAGACTATCAGCCCGGTCTGGTTTGACTACGAGTCGCCGATATTATATATGGTTAAACCGGTGTTTGTCACAACCCGGTACGGTTTTATCATAAAACGGCACAGTATGAAAGGAGTTATCATTACTCAAGATGGGGGTTATCACTCTTACTACAAAAATTTGGTAAACCAACGATGTGATTCAATGTCACAGGTATGATATATTTCATTGATTATTCTTAAGTGCAGCCTTGGTTATAAACCTGGGTTATATGTTGGGCATTATGACCCATCCGGCGGTAAACCGCCAGGACACTTTAAACTTGTTGTATGCAGAGACAGGTTGAATAAAGCATGATGATAAATTATCCGGAGTTTATTAAACCGGCCTGGCTTTAAGATGATAAGTCGCCAGTATATGATGAGTAACTATCCGGTGTTTGTTAACCCGGCCTGGCTTTGGACTATAAGTCGCCAGTACATATTTGGATTGCGCCATTGGAATCATGCGCTTATAAATCATTGGGTTATATTATTCAAATAGCCAAACTTGGCTGAATTTTCATTATGATATTGAATGAATAAGGTTTTTCATACCAGATTATGTTATCTTTAATAGCCAACACGGGCTGGATTTTTATTATGGTTATCAATGACCAATATTATAATTGAGGTTTTAAAAGTCGCTTTTAGCGCAATGGTTATCATATTATTAATGGATATGATTTATTCTACAATTGAAGGAATAGTCCCGAGTCGCTGCAGGCTTACGACCCGGCACTTGGGGGCTACATTATTTAAGTTGAGATTATATTAAATATGCAAGTCTCATGTCGCTGCAAGCATGCACCATGACACTTGGGGGCTAATGCAAAGTAATTTTTTGCTCATATTATTGAAGACCCGACTCATCACATTATAATGAGTCGGCCCTTGGGGGTTATCAATTGCTCCTGTCAACAGTTGAAGGTACAAAGCTTTTTATTCATTATATTGAAGAGTCCACTGCTCCGTTGGTAAAGCACAAGGCTCTTAACCTTGTGGACGTGGATTCAAGTCCCATGATGGGGGTTACATCATATGTTGTTATTTTTATTGAAGTATATATTAAGTCCCAGCTCAATATTATCTTACTGAGCCGGCCCTTGGGGGCTACACATCATTGCTCAAATCTACATGATTATACCTACAAAGTCCCTGCTCATTATTGCATAATGACCCAGCCCTTGGGGGCTACACTGGTTGAAGTTTTTATGAGTATAAGACAATTACAAGTCCCAGGTTGCTGCAAGCATGACAACCCGGCACTTGGGGGCTACATAGTATGGAGTATTCAGTTTTTACTAGTCACTGGGATGAACAACATGGATATCTTTGAAAGTGGCAGTATTTATACCGAAGCAAAGTCTTAAGCCACCACTTTCTTCTGCTCAAAGACTTGGGGGCTACAGGTATTATATTATTATCGAAGAAATATTTTCAAATTCTCTGATTGAGCAAACTAGGTTGACTCGGCGTCACCAATCATTATGACCCTGTGGCTGCAACCAGGCATCATTAATAATCATGAACCAGCGTTGGCAATAATCATGAACCGGTGTCTGCAACAATCATGACTCAGCATTATCAGTTTTATAACTCGACAATGATGGTAATCATAAACCGGCAAGTTTTACATCTTCAAGCCGGCTGGATATCAGTTGAATATTTCAGAGACTAATATTTTTGTCAAGTCAGAGCATTGAAGGCCAATTCAAATGGATTCTTTATTTACAATATTTTTTCTACGAGCAAATTGATTATGAAGCTGGTCTGTTGACTTGGATTTTCTAGAAGGAGGAAATGACAAGGATTTAAGGATGATCAGGTGTCGGTCTACAAGAATTCTTAACCCGGAGCACAACCCGCCAAACTTGTTTCTTGTGTTTATGTTGCAGATCAATTTAACATGGACAAATCCAAATTAAACTGGGGGCTAATGTCGGGGATATACCCCGCGGCATAAACCGGCCGGAAGTATAACCCGGCCGGACTTGGCGGTTTACTGAGATCCGGCTGACACTTGGCGATATTCATCTGGTGACCCGCCCAGACCTGGCAATTTACCAGCAACCCGCCAGGACGTTGTAACTCACTGGTGACCCGGCGGACGGGTCAGAGGAGCGACAAGACCCAGTGGCCCGTCTGGCGGTTCATGAAGGCCGGTTCAACTATTGTGGGCCGGTTTAAGAGGAAAGGCATGAGGAAGATTTACCTTACAAGGAGTTAAGACCAGGACTTGTATCCGGTTTGCATTAGAGATAGACTAGTCCTAATCCTAATAGGACTCCACATGTAACCCGCCCCTTCAACATATATAAGGAGGGGCAGGGCTCCCCAAAGAGGGAGAAGCGACAAGCGACAAGGAAGAAGAAACAATCTTAGGGCTAGACACAAAGAGGAGAGCCGGGTTACGGCGACTCCCTCGTGATGGTAATGAGACCTAGCCTCAAACAGCATGTAGGGTTTTTACCGGATGATGTTTCCCGGGGCCCGAAGCTGTCTAAACCCTTGTCTTGTGTTGCGTCTCTCGATTCCGCTCAACCCCTCTCAAGCTACCACATAGATGCGTTGGCCTCGCGACTAAGTCCTCACACTAAGGACATTGACGTGTTAATTCCACGACACAGGGGGCCATGTATACCCAGGTGCTTTGGCATACTAATGGCGCATAATAGCAAGATGCGCCATTAGTAACTTCGGCATACTAATGGCGCACTGTTTAATGATGCGCCATTAGTACCCTTTGGCATACTAATGGCGCACTGTGATGTGATGCGCCATTAGTATGAATATTAGGTTTTTTTTTATTTTCTGTTTTTTGCACAGGTTACAAAATGTATAATTGGACAAAATATAGACAGCACACATCAATAAAAGATTCATCGAATACAATAGAAGATTAGTCTCTGAATAAAATTCATCATATTAGTCTCTGAATACAATTCATCATATTAGTCTCCGAATTGAAAAGACCGAACAAAGATAGAACATTATATTACAAGTCTCGAGACCGCGAGTAGCGAGTTTGTCTTCACATTACAAGTCGATATCGATCATCTAAACTACCATCACATAGAAGAGAGCTGCGGTCATCACGATGAGCATCATCACCATGTTGATGAACACACCGGTGCCATGGTGGAAACTATGAACCTAAAATAAGATGGTAACTATTTTTGTGTGTCGCTACACTACCAAATACCAAGCACTAGATACATCATACACACTAATCCCACAAAAAAAGCACTTTCTTCAAAGGACCGGGTTTCTCTTCTTCCTCAACAAACTAAGAAAAATAGGAAGACACAGTGGATGACAAGCAAGCTGTTGCTACATATGGTGGACATCACTATAACTGATTAAAATTTTCTCTTTGTGTATGTCGCTGATTAGCTCAAAGGCATGTATGAAACATCCTCTATTTTCTGATGTAACAGACTGACGCTTCGACAGTCACAACCACACAATGTGAAGCAACAAAGAAAGTGATAATTGGGTAGTTATGAACACTGGTCATTTCAACAAGCATGTTCAGTGCACATATGTTCTTGCAAAAAAGATCGATTGAGATTCATTAGGGACCAACATCAGTGAGAGGTCGAGGAAGGGGTCATAGAGAGCATCTACGAACCTTCGTCGGTCTGCAGCTGCAGGGAGACGAGGAGCGACGAGGCGGTGCTGTAGCCGTGCGGTGGCGTCGGTGAAGGTGCGGCCCGGTCTGGGCCAGTGCGGCGCGGTGCTTCACTGGCGGCCGACGGGGAGAGGCAGGGGCGACGGGGAGAGCAGCGCCGAGGAGACGAGGACGACGGGGCGGCAGCGTCGGGAGAGGAGAGGGCGGCGTCGCGGCGTCGGGGCGTCGCGGCGAAGACGAGGACGACGGGGCGGTGTCGAGGCGGCGGGGCGGCGTCGGGGCGGCGTTGAGGCGGCGGCGTCGGGAGAGGAGAGGGGAAGGGGATCGAGGGCGAGGGCGAGGGAGAGGAGAGGGGAAGGGGATCGAGGGCCGGGGAGGAAGTATGGATGGTGGGGGCGGCACAATACTAATGGCGCACCACACCTCGGTGCGCCATAAGTACATCCATACTAATGGCGCACCTCGCCCTGGTGCGCCATTAGTATTTTTTTTTGATTTCTGCTCGAAGTTCAACACTTACCACTGGCTCGCATCCTGAGGGTGACTTAGCATCTTGCCTTTTTTATCTATCTCCGGATCATTTGCGTCATCTTCTCGCTTCTTCTCCTCCCTATCCGCGTGCCAATGCAGGAGCTTTGCTACCTTAGGGTCCGCAAAATACCGCTGCAGACGAGGAGTGATCGGAGAGTACCACACCACTTTTCGAGGAGCTTTCTTCCTCTTCAAATACCGGTACACCTCCAAACACAAACACATATGCAACACCACAAACATATGCAACACCACGAACATACATAGATCTAGCTAGGCCATAAAAAGTGCATGTGCACATTGTTGTAGGGAGAACAACATAAATATAGCTTCCCCCCTTACTTACCTATTAAAACAAGATAATTTAACCACTCAATTTGAATGAATCTATGGTGGAAATAAGGTGAAAAAGAGGAGGCACCCGAGACAAGGAGGAGGTAGAGAGAATGAAGTGGGGAGAAAGTGAGTGTGGGTAGGAGAGGCTGTCCAAAATATCTTGTTGCTGCCCACTTACTAATGGCGCACCAGCACTAAATGCGCCATTAGTAATCCAGGTTACTAATGGCGCACCTTCTGGCGGTGCGCCATTAGTAGTTTTGAAAAAAAACATACTAATGGCGCACCAATCTACAGTGCGCCATTACTAGTTTAAACTAGTAATGGCGCACGCCTGAACAATGTGCCATTAGTAGTATTGCAAAAAAAGGAATAAAAAATATAATAAAAAAAACAACATTAGTGGCGCACTTTCCGACGGGTGCGCCATTACTAGTTACAACTAGTAATGGCGCACTGTGTCTGGATGCGCCATTAGTATGTTTGGACAGGCGCACTAGTTAAATTTTTTTTTGATACTAATGGCGCACCTCTGGCCAGGTGCGCCATTAGTAATTTCAACTCTAATGGCGTATCAGAATGCGGTGCGCCATTAGTATATACTAATGGCGCACCCCTTGTCTGGTGCGCCATTAGTGTCAATCCCATCTATAGCCCTTTTTCTAGTAGTGTCCTCCGCCACCCCCACCCCCACCCGCGTCGAGTTATCTTCGTTCGGTGAGGCCCCACAACCACCTGAGCCCCTTGGATCGCACCGGCGAACTCCGGCAAGCTCTGAAAAATTGACTGACCCAATTTTGAAATTTAGTCTACTGTGATTTAACTAGTGTGGAATATAAAAGGGGAAAACCATAAGCATTGAGAGTATAGTGTTGAGCGTGCCATGGAGGATCTGAAGGTGCAAACCGGACAAAGGCAACTTCGCAACCAAGACAAGAAATCAAAGTAAAGCAGCGATGATCTATTTTCTTGCTGCGATAAATAAGTTGAGCAGATACGAAAGAGTACCGCCTCTGGTGCGGCGCCGTGTACGCATCTGGTGAGAATTTGACGGTGTTGCAGTAGCGATGGCTGTCGGCGGCGCGGAAGCATATCTAGGAGGGTAGACGATGGCAGCGAGGCGCGGTGGACGAGACGGTCATAGGAGCGGCGCCGGCAAGGTGGACGACGGCGGGGTTGAAGCGAGAGGACGGGATGCAAGGATCCTGGTCCGAAGGCGTGGATGAGAGAGGTCGATCTCTTGTAATGGACGGCGGCGGCGGGGTATCAGCTCCGGCATGGTGGAGGAGGACGGTGGTGGATGGGGTGGCGGACGGTGGCGGACGGTGGCGGACGGAGGAGGGTGGGGTGGAGAGGGTGTTTTGGCGCCCACAGAGTACAAATGGGGAAAAGGGAGGTAGAGAGGAAGGGGGGACCATGTAGTTAGGGTGCGCTTGTCTCAAATGCGAGGAATTTTACAAACTTAGACCCCATTTCAAATTTCTACTACGTACATCACAACAACATTAGTCGGTTGGGAATAGGACGGTAATCTCGCATACACCGAATATTTGCCGACGAGAGTTTGTTTTTGGCGCCCACTGTGTATGAATATGAATCGGGGAGGGAGTCGATTTCGGCCGAGGGCACACTGTGTTTTGGCGCCCACCGTGTATGAATCCGGGTGAGAGGCGGTTACGTCACGTTTGGGTGAAATTACAAACCTACCCATATAGAAACCTATAGAAATCCAGCAGATAGGCTTTGCGCGGCAGGGATAGGCAGTGATTTCCATCTGGCAGATTTTGGTTTCGGGCGGTTACTGCGACTTTCCCCGCTTCGTTCAAATTTTGCACAGTGCACATTTACCATGCCAACTCAATTCGAATCCCATTTGTATTCTACTATTTTTTTTCGGGCGGGATTCATTTTCAATTGGAATTACATTCTATATACATCATTTTTTTTACATATATACTTTCAAAAGCACAACAAAGAATTCTGCTCCTTTATATGTATAATAAGATTTACAAATACAACGATCTCGAAATCTTAAGGTTGACTTCGAAAAAAATTAACCAAATTATGTTCTACTAAAATGTATGGATCAGTAATATCTACATATTAAATAACATAGATGTGAGTGAATTCATATGAGTATGCATGTTTGATAGATCAATTTTGGTTCGAGTATGGATTACATGTATCATCATCTCTAATTCAAATATTTGAATCCCTTTTTTGTTCACTCCTTTCACGCCCATCTCTCTCGCATGCATGCTCCTTCAGGTAGCCATCACTCTCTTTTCTCCAGCTCACCCGCACGCTCACTTCATGTTTCTCCTATCCTCGCAACCATGGTCTCTCGACGTCTCCCTTAAGAAGTGTCACACTCTTCCTATCACTATACATTACACGGTTTTCATTATCTCTCACGTCTCTACTGTTCTCTGGTATCACTCGGTACCTAAGCTTTCTTTTTCACCGCCACACACACAGTCTCCACTCGTCTTTCACTTTGTCTTTCTCTCTATGGGATTCTCTCTCACACCCTATATGTCTCTACATATGACTCATACCACTAAAATTACTCTCTCTCTCTCTCCTGTAGACACAACATTTGTTGCGGTCTCCTTTTCGTCTCCATCCCAGACTGACACCGACCAGACAACCCCGACTACCGTCTCCTCTCTCTCTCTCTCTCTCTCACAGACACACACACACAACTCCTACTTCCACCCCCTTCCCGACTACCGTCTCTCTCTCACACACATGAAACTCTCGCTTTCGCACCCCAACTCGTATTTCTCTCACAAGCATTTATCGACTAGCTAGCCCCTAGATAGGTTTACACACCCGCACACTCATGCTTCCACCATCGCATACATGTCTCTCTCTCGCTCCTTGTATCTATGTAGATTTTTCTTCCCTTCTTGAGACACGCCCTCTCGATCGTGCACACACACACTATCGCCTCATTTTAAGCTGATACCTATCGCACACACACTACTTGTATCTTTGTCACACATGCACTCCGTCCTCCTCCACTCTCCCTCTCTCTCACACACACATGGGCTTTTTGCAACAACTAGCAAGATGCCATGCGTTGCACGGAACATCAAGATGCATTTGTATGAGTAGTTTATCTTATGGGGGAAAAGGATGAACGATGGAAGACCTTATTTGCAAATATGGAGAGGGGTGTGGGTATCTTTTTGCAAAATTGCCATAGTTTCCTTCTTATCTGTCAGATATAGATCGGACGGCCTATATTGCAGGATGGCAGGCACACGATCATCACCAACAATGCTTTTTATAAGAGTAGGGATAAAAATAGAGTTGGTGATGATGGTGGGCCTGCCATCCTGCAATGTAGGTCGTCCAATTTATATCTGACGGATAGGAAAGAAAATATGGCAATTTACCCACACTCTTCACCACATTTGCAGATAATGCCTTCCCTCGTTCATCCTTTTCTCCCACGAGATTTTGATGTTCCGTGCAACGCACGGCATCTTTCTAGTAAGAGTAGAAATTAGACATATACCACTTCTCGAATCTTGAAACCAACAACATGCCTCCCTTATCTCATCAAAACCGCCAAAGGAATATATTTTGAGTGAAACATAACATATTTTTAGTGATATACGTATTTCAAAACTAGACTTTTTTTCTATCAAATTGGTGAATATGTATTAATCTACTTTGATCGTGTGGCAATGCATTGGCACATTGCTAGTAGTTATTATAATTTTTTGGACACCAGACAAATGGTGGAGTACATATACGAAGAGAAGAGGCGCATGCACGCAGTCGGCCTCTCGCTGTCTCGCACACATGAGTGTTACGTAAAGGCGACGTTAACAAATAAACCCTAAAACCCTAGGTGCATGATTGCTGCATTCGCGGGTACCGGGTACGTGGTGGAGCACCTTTGTAGGAGTTGATGGTCGGGACCACAGGTGAACAACTTTGAGCGCGGTGGCTCACCAGTTGCCACAGACCGAGTAGCCATGTTTAAAATATCGTTTTTTAGCGGGGTTAAGAGTTCTGATTTTAAATGGCATGTTATAAGTAGTAAGTAGTTTTTAGAACGATTGGTATGGAGCGAAAATGGAATTCATAGTACTATGTACCTCCTTGGCGTATGGTTGTATGGGTTTATGTTACGAGATGCTGAACCTGGTAGTTCTAGGGCAAATACTATGGTTTAGATTTAGATGCTGGTTTTCAGTAATCGGAAGGGGAAACCCTTCTTTGATTAAAAAAACTACTACCTCCATTCTGGTTTACTAGTCCCCATCGTACTTTGGGTCAAAGTTTGTCCATGAATTTTACTTGTAAAATGTGAATGGAAAACGAGATTTTGTTATACCCAAACAAAAGGACTGGAGGGAGTGATTGCTCTGACACGGACGCGACCTCTCATAGAGCAGGCATTGAACCTGCACGCCGGCCAAGAGGGCCGCACTCGCTGCAGGCCCGGCTGAGCACGCCTCCTCGCTGTGTGCAACCAGCTTAAGACTGTCCCGCCTGCCTTCATTGAATCTGCGCGTGCCGGCAACACGTCCTTCCGTGAGCCGGCAGGCATTTTAGAACACAAAAAATGACTAAAATATAATTAATTTACGCATGGTGTTGACTTGTTGTGCTCTCACTGGTAGCAGGAACTAGTAGAGGTTTTTCTTTATTTATAACTCTCCTCACATTTTTTTTGGCTTTGAAGTGAATCATTGTTGTGGACATTATGTATGAATGTGCAGATATCTGTGAACATGAGTTTGATGTGGAAGTTGGACTTGGAATGTCGGGCTTGCGCGTGAACTATACCATGTCCAATGCTTCGTCTGTTATTGTTTGGAAAGTAATTGATGTTATTACATGACCCAAAAAAACATTTTGTGCCACATCAGTAGATGCACAGACATCACAACAGGCATGCTGACTGGATAAACATTTGAACCTAGCTATTATGAAGGGAATTTTGTATTGACAACAATTTTAGATAGCAGGAGACGCCTAGGCTGCTCTGCCTCTGCTAGCTTATTTCTGGCTTCTTCCATCTCTTCTTTGGCTTGGGTGAAGAGAGCATCTGATTGCTCTTTCCGCTTCTTCAGGAACTCAGCTACATTCTCAAGGGCTGTTGCATGCTTTCTTTCAGCCTTTACTAATGCCACGAGGACACGAACAGCTGACGACTCCACCTGGCTTGTGTGTAATCCAACATCATCTGGGAATTTGCACCTTGTGTCTAATCCATCATCATTAGGGAACTGGCACCTTGTGTGTAATCCAGCCTCATTTTGGAAACATGATCTTGAGGTTGACCATACTTCCCTCCTCGCAGGAACTGCATCCTGACATGAAGTTACTTCTTTTTTAGATCAATACTCAGAGAAACCTAGATCCATTTAGTAGAAGCCAGATCAACAGAACTCGGAGAAGTGAATTCAAAAGGAAAAGAAATATAAAAATAGACTACACGGTGAGAACACCCACTTCCTACATCAAGTTAAAAACGAAAGCATTAGGACGATTAAGACTGTTCTCATTACACATCGAAGAACACCACGCTTAAGAGAAACAGAAACTACAACATATACACATCGAAGAACACGAGGCTAAACGAAAGTAATTGAAAGGATGTTACTTACCAAAGCTCGTTTTATAGGTTCGGTGCAGCTCCTCTTTAACTTGCCATGCTCCTTGAAGATGTCCCGAATATCCCGTGTTTGGTCTTGATTGCTCCTCTGCATGTTCACACTCGTGGTTTCAAAATCTCAACATGGCAAGAAAAATACTACTAGTAATACTCGTGTATCTTGTGGGCAACATTAAAGCACTCGTCTGCCATGTTAGAGCATCTCCAACAGAATCGCAACGCGCGGCGCTTTAAAAAAGCGTTTACAGTGCTGAGATCGAGAAGTAGATACTAGAGAGTAGAGGATAGTTCTCAGCATACATAGATACAAAAAAGATAATTCAACTACTCCTCGTCGTCCGACTGCTCCTCGGTGATGTCCTCCTCCGACGTTTGACTGTAGGCGTGAAGATACCGATCGTCGTCGGATTCCCAGGGCAACGCTGCTCCTAGCCTCGTGTTGAATTGAGCGTCCGCTTTTCGCCTACGCTTGTCCTCGCGATAGGCGGCTCGCTCCGTCCTCCTCTTATCCCTCTCCGTCCTCCTTTGCGCGTAGAACTCACGCTCGTTGATGATGTCCTGCGAGAAGTGTTGGCGCCACAACGCAATGGCTTCCTCGTCCATCTCGGCGATGCCGAGACGGTGCTCCCGCCTCCGGTTGTCGCGACGATCCTCGTTGGTGCTAAGCCGCGCCAGAGGCGCGAGCTCCTCCGCCCGCTCCCACGTCGGCATGTTGGGGAAGTTCAATGTTTTATGAGACCATCGGAGGCGCCATGCAGCGGCGTCGTACACGCGGGCGGCCTCGGTGGCAGTGTCGAAATTGCCGAGGCCGAGGCGCATCCTGCGGAACCGGATCTCGGCGGAGAAGCCGCCGGAGGGGCGCGCGCGGACGCCGCGGTATCCCCATGTTTCCCGGCGACGCGGCGGCATGGTGGCGCGGCGAAAAAGAGCGGGGAGAGAGCGGTGGCGAGGCACAGAGCAGTGGCAAGGCACAGAGCGGTGGGAGGGCTTTTTCCCGCGCGCGCACGATCCTTTCCCGACGCCTCTGCTATCTCTACTCTCTTCTCTACGGTTATATTTATTTTATTTTTAATATTTAATATTTATCTCTACTTCCTTTACTATCTACTTTTTTTCTCTATACTTTTTTTCTTGCAATATAGGCCGTCCGATTTATATCTGACAGATAGGAAGGAAACAAATGGGAATTTTATAAAAAGATATCCATACCCCTCTCCAAATTTGCAAATAAGGCCTTCCCTCGTTCATCCTTTTCTCCCACAAGATAAAATACTCATACAAATGCATCTTGATGCGTGCAACGCATGGGCATCTTGCTAGTTCAAAAAACCTTTCCATCATTTGCCACACTGCTGGTTGCAGATGAAAAACATACCCAAGCACAACGCGATACAGGAGCGATGCACAATTACAAGTTGATATTCTGTTGGACAATGGAGGCTATAACCAATTACTTTTACGGGAACAATATCACCCAGGAAAATTGAAGGGTAGGTATTATCAAAATTGGAACTGCACATGTACTGCTAAGTGATTCAATAAACACATTACCAATCAAGGAGGAGAACGATGGTCGCGGCGGCCTCTGTGAGTCATGGTCGGCAACAGGAGTCAGTTCATTTTCCATGACGGTGGTACTTCTGCGCTTGGCGTTGTCTTCCGGGAAGCAGATCCGAGACCGTGGAAAACGATGCCGGGGAATAGGCTCCATCTACGACGACGACGGTGGACCGGCTCCAGTGCGGCGTACGATGTCGTCGATGAGGCAGATGCGCTGCGGTGGACGAGTGCGCCGATGTAGAAAATGGGGAGTATTTATGTGCACTACTCTGGGTGCCGGGGTGGGGCTGGCTGGGTAGGGTGAACCTGAAGTTACGAAAACAGGCCCCTACCAAGCGTCGTACGTAGGCATGTTCCGAAGGCTATGATGGTAACTTCCCACTGCTCGAATCAGGGTCACGGGAGATTTTCCCGCCGACCTCACAATTTTGTGACACTGGACTCCCCGTGTGGCGTTTGAGTGATTCGGCTAAGCAACTAGCGAGTAGTAGTAGTAAACTCTGCATATTAGGTTTGACCGAAGTCAAACTTCCTAAAGTTTGACCAAGTTTATATAAAAATATAAACATTTACCATACCAAATATGTATGATGTGGAAGTACATTCAATAATGAATCTAATGGTATTTATTTGTTATTGTATATGTTAATAGTTTTTGTTATAAGCTTTCGAAGAGTTTACAACACTTGACTTTGACCAATGCTAATACGCGGACTTAAATAAAAACGGAGGGAATACACATTTGTATTCTTAGTTTGTAGTGAACTAATCATTTGTTGAAATTGTGAAATAAATATATTAGGCTATTGACTTCGAATGTAATGGTCTATACAATTCAATAGTTACAATCATTGTCGAATCCCAAGATGTATACAAGGTCTATAGTACTTCACAACATGCTCAAACTCACATAATCCCAGTCAAATGAGAATCTAAATGCATTTCATAGTTATTACTTTGTAGGATGCAACAAAAACAACCAAAACTCTACATCAGCCATTATAGAAGCAACATTTTGACATATCCCATTGTGTGAATGAAACGTGCAGAGAGAGCTTTTGAAGATGGAGCAGATAGGGCGGGAAAGATTATATGTATGTGGACGAGAGAGTAGGAGATAAACCTAACGACACACACACACACACAGAGAGAGAGAGAGAGAGAGAGAGAGAGAGAGAGAGAGAGAGAGAGAGAGAAAGAGAGGAAGAAGTTAGGCCTGTGAGAAAGATGGAGACATTTAATGTACGTGATTCTGTATATGTGGAAGGAGAAGAGACAACATGTTTGATGAGAGAGCTGGAAAAACATGGACGAGAGGGGAAGGATCTCATGGGTTGAGGGATTGACAATTTTGTGCGGGAGAGAGAGGGATTGGTAATTTTGTGCAAGAGAGAGAGAGGATGGGGGGAGGAGTCAGTCAGCCGTCATCACATCACCCTGCTTCCAAATGACCCCGCATTCTCTAGCGCGGTGTGGTCGCCGTCTTCGATCTGCTCGATGCCCTCTTTGAAGATTGAGGTGTTGTGCATGTTAGGGTGCAAAGAAGGACAAGCGAGAGTGGTCGCGGTATAACCTTGGATGGGGATGAATTGTGTGCTCGGGGGAGTGTGTGTGTGTGTGTGTGTGTGTGTGCGTGTGTGTGTGTGTGTGTGTCAGATATTAAGCGAAAACAAACCTAAGGAGAGAAATGGGTATTCACGAAGAGATTGCGCGGGCTTTGAGGTGGGCAGGGGCCGAGTGGGGGTGTCAAAATGTGCGCGTTGATGCATATGTTGCATGCGTTCGTGCGAGGGATGGACGAATCGAGAGAGATTGTTGTTGTGTTACGGATGCTCCTCTCTCTCTCTCCCCCTCTCTCTCTCTCACACACACACAAGTAAACTAGAAGACCGTTCTCTCATGTATACACAAAGTATCGGCATCTTTCTATGTCTCACTCATGCATAATTATTTGCACATTCACACCTCTCTATGTGTGTATCACACGCACACCGTCTCCACATTGCCCTTCCGCCACAACACACATATGGACACATACACACGTTCTCTCTCAGTCACACACACAAAATAAGTATTAAAAAAACTAGGGCGCAGCTAAAACGTCCAAATCCAAATAAACACAAACTGGAGCTAAATTCAAATATATGGAAACATCACAGCGTCAAGAACTTTCCCAGGAAAAAAAAGTTGAGTAATATTCAAGGATTGTTTTCACACACACAAAAAGGTTCGGTGGATGTCCTTCGAGCGCGACATGGTGACGCACCATTCGATCGACTGCGCGGCCGCGGTTCACGCGCTTGCACAGGATTCCGTATCATGGTTGTGGTACTAACTTCAAAAAATATATAGCGCTGCGTAAGTCTAATGATTACATGTACTAGTACGGTTTTCTTTTAAGTTTGACCAACCTCATATAAAACTAAAGTAAGCTCCCATACGCGCACTCATCAATATGCCGCCGCCGTTGCGCATGCTGGCGCCCGCCTGCTCCGGCAAACAATTTCTCGCCCATCACCACCGTGTCGCCGCCATCCCTGTGCCATGAAGCCGAAGGCTCACCCGCTCACGTCGTCTGCAGTCCCTCCTTGCCATGCCGCCGCGCTGCCAAGCACGCGAGCAGCTCGTGGAGCCGCGTCTATGCACGCAGCATACGAAGAGGAGGACGAGCGCGTGCTCCAGCACGCCGGCGAGGAGGAACTAGCGCGTCATTGTCGTCTCCGCCCGCGCGGAGGAGGCGTGCATGGTGGCTGTCACCGCAGAAGCCGGTTGCGCGCGCGTCGAGCCCGCAAACTGGGTGCGGACGTAGAATCTACCTTCGAGACCTTGAATGCCACATGGATCCTGCAACCTGACGGAGCAATTTGGGTCAGTCAACTCATGTGAGCCGTTTGATGCAACATGAATGGCTAGAAGGGCTTCTTCCACCTCTTCTACCATCTTCTTCCTTCGCTCCATCGAACTACTTTCACAAATCGACTGACCCAAATTATACTACTAGTACGAACGTATTAAGTACAGTGGGAACACGAAGGTACGAGCAGTAGTACCAACTGCAAGAAGAATAGTAGTAAGATATAGTACTAGTACTACTCTACGTACTAAACAGTTCAAATAACGAGAAAGAACATAAACATAGTTCTGCTGGGGCCTCAGCACAACACACCCTTGAAAATAAACTAAGCAACTAGTCAGCTTGACACTGCAGTATAACCAGCATGAGCGACGACACTGCCACCTACTCGGAGTCCGAGTCCACGTCCTCGACTTCGTCCTCGTCCCTCTTCCTCTTCCTCTTCGCCGACGCTTCTTTGCTTGAAACAGACACTGTGCTCTGCTTCTTCATCCAACCCATGTAGATATTTAAACAAAGGTAGGCCTCCATTGCTGCATACAGGATGTAATCTTCATCTAATGTCTTCGACTCCCATGCATGATGAAACTCGTGATGAGGTTTCTTCAGTTTAGCGTACGAAGGATCTGATGGGGTCATGTACCTAGGGTAGGGTCATGAACCTGATCTAAGTACCTTACCCAAGGACACCCTTAGATGAGGTCGCCTTCCAGTCGAGCAACGAAGGACTCACTCGACTGCATTGAAGGACTCGACCACGAAGACTCACTCGACCACCAGGAGGTCAAGAGTCACTCTGCACTGCAACGGCCTGTAATTAAGTAGGCTTTATGATAGTAAAGACACTTTATGTGGGGCGTTACCAGTAACGCCCCAGACTTAACTCACCTTAAACCCTCTCCTACGTGGGCTGGCTGGGGTCCTGGCGCACTCTATATGAGCCACCCCCCTCCACAGGTAGAGGGGTTCGGCACCTTGTAACTCATATACTCATAATCCACTCGACCGCCTCCGGGCTCCGAGACGTAGGGCTATTACTTCTTCCGAGAAGGGCCTGAACTCATACATCCCTTGTGTTTACAACCTCTCCATAGCTAGGACCTTGCCTCTCCATACCTACCCCCCACTCTACTGTCAGGCTTAGAACCACGACAGTTGGCGCCCACCATGGGGCAGGTGTTTTAGCGATTTTTGTGGAGAAGTTGCGATTCTTCCGAGTACTTTCATCATGGTGTCTGCTGGAGTTTTGGTTGGGGGTCAAGAGATCCGTCTCGGCACTCTCACCTTCATCGCCGACGACTCCGCGTGGCTCCATGATGCTCCACTCGACGTTGAAGCGCTCCCCGTCCGCGGTGCGATGCATTTTTGCGCATGTGTCCGCGGCGTTCTGCTGCGGCAACCGTCGACCCAGTATCGGTCGGCTCCTCCATCGTCCACCCTCCCGGTCTCCCGCCAGCGCAAGCGCTCGGGCCGGTCGAGGCTTCAGTGATGGGTGAGGCACGCGGTGGCTCGCCAATCGGCCACCACCCAAGTTGCGGCAATCGAGCCCGACGAATCTCTCTACGGCTTGTTCGATCTGTCGACTGGCTCCGTAGAGACTGCATCCGAGTGCGGTAGCAGTGATCCAGCGGCGGAAATCTTGATGGTCGACGGGCCCCGCAGTCCCCCTGGCTTCGCCCGTGATGGTGGAGCAGGTGACGGAGGCGACCCCGCACGAGGCCACAAAGAGTACCAGCCCGAGCCACTCGACTCTCAGCAAAGAGAGGAACTTCGCCGCAGGAACGTGGATGCCCTGCGTATTCCCATCGCAGGAGAAACCCCCGAGGCTCGTGCCTTGGAGGAGGCACGTCTGGCCAATTTGGCCGAACGCACTCGACTGGAGAATCTTCAGCGAGCACTCGACGAGCGCGCGCGGCAACGAGTTCCCGACACCAGTCGACGTCAACTCTTCCCGCCGACTCAGGTATATTGAACCCCAATCCAGAATTTAGCAGCTGCGACCCGTATAGCAGAGTCCATCCAGCCTTCGCAGTCGGAAGCTGGCAGAGGTTTGCTGCAGATCAGGGATCTACTCCGGGCAGCAGGAGATCAGAATTCAGCCGTGTCTCAGTCGCGCAACAGAATTCACAGTCGATCCATCACTGCGAATACGGTTCAGTCGGCTCATAGCCCCAGATCGCCTCCGCGGCGTGAAGGGCGCGAGAATCGGCGAGATCAATATGGTGACCGACTCGACCGAGATGATAGGCGTCGAGTGCCCAATTCCCCTCCGAGGGGTGGGTCTTACGCTCCTCGGCAGCAAGATGATAGGCGTCAGTACAGTACAGGGCGAAGGGTTCCAGTCGACCCCAGAGAGCCAGGCTTCGACGCGCGATCCATTATCGTGCAAGGTTTGGTCGACCGGAACAGAGCCCATCGGGGTGGACTCGACAGAGATGCACCCACAAGCAGTCGAGTGCATGTTTCTGGTCCTGAATGTTTCAGCAGAGCTATCAGAGCCGCAGTTATCCCTCCCAATTTCAGGTTGGCAACAGGAGTCAGCAAGTTCACTGGTGAGTCTAAGCCTGAAACTTGGCTTGAGGACTACCGAGTGGCAGTTCAGATTGGTGGTGGGAACAACGAGGTGGCCATGAAGCATTTGCCCCTCATGCTGGAAGGTTCTGCCAAGGCATGGTTGACTCAATTACCTCCTAGCAGCATTTACACTTGGGAAGATTTGTCCCGAGTGTTCATCAGAACGTTTGAAGGAACTTGCAAGCGACCAGCTGGACTGACAGAGTTGCAAGTCTGCGTGCAGAAGACTAATGAGACTCTCAGAGAGTATATTCAGAGGTGGATCACTTTGCACCACACTGTGAAGAATGTGTCTGATCATCAGGCAGTCTGCGCCTTCAAAGATGGCGTCAAGAACAGAGAACTGAGTTTGAAGTTTGGTCGAACCGGTGACATGACCTTGAGTCGGATGATGGAGATTGCTACCAAGTACGCCAACGGTGAAGAAGAAGACCAACTCCAAAGCGGCAGGCACAAGCCAAGTCAGTCGGAAAAAGGAAACACCAGTCGGAAACAGAAGCGGAAGGCTGAACCGGCAGCTCCTGGAGAGGCTCTGGCTGTGACTCAGGGAAAGTTTAAGGGGAAACCAAAAGGATCCTGGAACCCCAAGAAGGTAAAGGATAAAGAAGGGAACGACGTAATGGATATGCCATGTCACATCCACACGAAGAAAGACGAAGAGGGGAATATCATCTACCCGAAGCACACCACTCGCCAATGTCGACTCCTGATCCAGCAGTTTCAGGGAAAACAGTCTAAGGACAAGGAGAAGGAGTCGGATAAGGCCGAAGACAAGGAAGACAGTGAGGAAGGATATCTGCATATCAACTCCACTCTGATGATCTTTGCAGATGTGGAAAGCAGGAGTCGACTGAAAGTCATTAACCGAGAGGTGAACATGGTTGCCCCAGCAAAAGCAAATTATTTGAAATGGTCTCAAATACCCATCACATTCGACCAATCTGATCACCTGACTCATATTGCCACCCCTGGGAGGCAAGCTTTGGTGGTCGATCCAGTTGTCGAAGGCACTCGACTGACAAAGGTGCTGATGGATGGTGGAAGCGGGCTGAATTTGTTGTATGCAGACACACTGAAAGGAATGGGCATTCCGATGTCCCGACTGAGCACTAGTAACATGAGCTTTCATGGAGTTATACCAGGGAAGAAAGCCGAGTCACTCGGCCAAATAGCTTTGGATGTGGTGTTTGGTGATTCGAAACATTTTCGCAAAGAAAAGTTGACGTTTGAGGTCGTGGATTTTCAGAGTGCATATCATGCCATTTTGGGGAGACCAGCTTATGCGCGTTTCATGGCTCGACCATGTTACGTGTACCTCAAACTGAAGATGCCCGGCCCCAAAGGAGTGATCATTGTCACCGGTGATAGGAAAAAGGCAGAAGAGTGCTTTCAGAAGGGCTCCAAGATTGCCGATTCCCAGGTGACAGCGGTCGAGTTCGAGGAATACAAGCAAAACGCAGATCCGAGTGACTTGCTGCGATCAAAGAAACCCGCCACAGAGTCTGCATTCCAGTCGTCCGGTGAGATGAAGCCTGTTCACATTCACCCGACCGACCCCGATGCAGCTCCGACCCGCATCTCCACAACACTCGACCCAAAATAGGAAGAAACGCTCATCCAGTTCCTCCGTGAGAACTGGGACATTTTTGCATGGAAGCCCGCTGACATGCCAGGTGTTCCCAGGGGACTGGCTAAGCATCGCCTAAGAGTCGACTCATCTGCAAAACCAGTCAAAGAGCATCTTCGGCGGTCCGCCGTCCAGAAGAGAAAAGCCATTGGCGAAGAAGTGGCCCGACTGTTGGCGGCAGGATTTATCTGAGAGATATACCACTCTGAGTGGCTCGCTAATGTCGTCATGGTTCCTAAGAAGGACAAGTCGCTCCGAATGTGCATTGATTTCAAGCACATCAACCGGGCCTGCCCGAAAGATCATTTTCCTCTCCCTCACATAGATCAAATTGTTGACTCGACCGCGGGATGCGAGAGGCTATCTTTTTTAGATACCTACTCCGGGTACCACCAGATCCGTCTGTACGGACCCGACAAGGTAAAAACAGCTTTCATCACTCCATTCGGGTGCTTCTGCTATATCACCATGCCATTCGGCCTCAAGAATGCCGGAGCCACATTTATGCGAATGATTCAGAAGTGTCTACTCACTCAAATCAGTCGGAATGTGCAAGCATATATGGATGATATTGTTGTCATGTCACGAAAAGGTTCCGACCTGCTCGCTGATCTCGCCGAAACATTTGCCAACCTCAGAAGATATGATATCAAGCTCAATCCATCAAAGTGCACATTTGGAGTTCCTAGTGGCAAGTTACTCGGTTTTCTCGTTTCCGAACGGGGAATCGACGCTAACC